>NC_090076.1:5629231-5785491 GCF_038355195.1 Osmerus mordax | reverse complement strand
AGTTCCTCTCCTCCGAATGCTGCTGCATCAGCATAGAGGAGCCGTGGATAAGGAGGGGAGACAAAAAGCTGCACGCGTTAGCGTCGATGTTGCGCCCGCCGGGAAGACCCGTGAGACAGGGACGGGAAAGCGCGGCCCTGTCGCACGGGACGCGACAGGGCGCGTACGTCTCCTGTACTGATACGAACGCGGGGATTAGCGGTTTCAGGCTGCTAGCCTGCGTCTCCACGAGGGCTGAACAAAGACAGGCCCGCCGTCCTTGTTGGAGGAAATAGGCTGGCTAGAATGGAGACGATGGCCACTTTCAAAAGAAGATTTGTTTCCCCGGTACATTCTGTGTGTTCACGATGGGATTTCAAGTGCAACTCAGTCCCGGAAATGGCACCGTTGAACCTACACACACTTTAGTTTATGACTAAAGCTCAGCCTTAAATTGAAATTGGTGTGCATAACCATCATAGCTGAAGTCGGAGTCCGAAAGCACAAATAACTGTTTCTTTCCAGTCGTCATGACGGTTGTTGTAAATTGTTTACATTATGACATGCTACAGAGTGAGCACTGAACTCCAGGGGTAAGAATAGGCAGATACCAGGTATGCAGATGTAGTGACAACTCAATGTACTGTACACCCCTCCCCCCCACCCCCCACCCCCGTAATCAGATCTCTGGTTCATTTCACCCCCCCCCCCCACCTCGAATATTACCCCTCTGCCATCTGTAAAACACTCAATTTTCACCTTCCAAAAAAACAACATTACATCACTCGGCTAGTCATTTTTATAAATGGAGGATACCCCAGGCGTGAAACCTTACACTGTTCAAACACAGGCCACGAGAAAACTGGCCTTTTGTTGAGGTTGAGGGAGAAAGGAAAAAAAACGAACAAGGAGAAGGTCCAGCATATATACCGAGGCTCTCACTCAAGGAGCACGGTTTGTTTGACGCGGGTGGAAATTTATGATATTGGTGAGGTGTTTACAGAGGTCATGTCCGATCATTTTCGAGACAATTTTGTCAAGCACTTGCTTATCTGAAGAGGCCCTTTTCATCAACTGAAAAACCAGATGTTGTCAGGAGACATAACTCACTGGGCATAACCTGGGTGGACAAGGGAAGCAAATAATAGAGCACTGAATGCATTGAAATACAAACGCATGATTCCAATTTGCATTCTTTAGGAATGAATGTTCCTTAGCAAACCTACTCTCTTAGAATACTTTTTTTAAGAGCTTGGGTATAAAAATACTGTATTCAAGGTACGGATTGAGCTGTGTCACATTTATATGATGTGTCTCATTACTGTATATGAGGATATACAGTTATATATGTAGCGCAGCAGGCACATGGTTAAGGTTTCATTGCCTAATAGCATTGGAGTCAATTTGTTTGGATGTATTTTTGGAAACTGCCCCATGCCAGGCCCTCTTATAACACAACTGTTGCTGGTGGACTTCCACTCATACACACTACAGTTCCAGACTTTGCAAGCAAAGTTGAATATAATAGTCCATAAGGTGAAGTGAAGTTAAGTAGTACTATATATGTAAATACCTTTTCTACAGAGACAGACAGAAATTCCTTTCAGTGAAAAGACAACCAAAATATGTCTGGAAAGAAACTAAACAGTCGAGAAAGACCCCCCCTTCCCCCCAAAAAAGAAGCCAACGTGTAAAGAAAAGAAAGGTGGCCGGGTTTAAATTAAGTGTTCCTTCCTTCTCCTTTCCTCTCGGGTGTAAACACACCATTGTGCTTGTTTATACTGGACAATATTTCTGTTGGCCACTTCTCACCGCGTCCTGGTTCAGATTCAGCGAGCAGGTCAGGAGTTCAGGCCTACTCAGCACTGGGGCTCTGTCCTACAGGTGCTGTCCCCTGCTCTGGGGACTGTCACGGACGTACCCAGCTGAGCAGGGACTGGGAAAAGGGAAACAGGCAAATAGAGTGTACTGCCTGCGACAGGCAGAGCATTCGCAGAAAGGTCAAATGTTCAGAGTCGCACCTTTGGAATTCAAAGCTGCTTTGTATTTTCTGAATGTATTTTGTAGGTATTTGAATCCATGCACGACTGCCTTTGTGTGTATGGAAAAATGACCCACTAACTATGTCTCTATTAGAGTTTGTCTACTATTCAATAGGCCCTCAAACCCCGTCCAAATGAAATACAACAAATAAATAATCCAATGCTCAAATCCCACAGTTATTACGACGACACCACACGAAATAAGTGTGGAGGGAGAAAAATCAGGACTGAATTAGCCTCACACACGCGTAGCGTCCAAGCTCTCGGAGAGGCTCACATTCCGAAGGCAGGCCAGAGGCCTGTGCAGTGTGCTCGCTCCTCTTTATTTACATAGAAAACCCGGCAGACTTTTCCTGACTGAACTTTACATGGCTTCCTTGAGTCCGTACCGAGGTGGGTTTTTTAAAGAGAATTTTACGGCAGGATGCATCATAAGGCTTTTAACTATTTGGCAGCTGGCCTAGACGTGCAGTATTATAGATCATTCGTCAGAGGTGTTCGTCCACACTAACTGTTGGGAAAAATGCTCCAATTTTATACACCACGGCAACCTTATGGAGCGGGTTTAAAAACTGACCATAAACGGTAAACCTTGGAGTAACTTGGCATCCTAATTAGGACATTATGTGGATGCTGACGTCATGAAGACACATTTGTTTTTCAACCGTCAAAGAGCGCGCGACTTTTCATGCACCTCGATGGAAACTATGCTGATGTACTCGTGTTGTCAACAGCAACATCCCCAATCCCGTCGCCGAGGGGATCTATAGAGGTCACCAATGGAAAGAGAAAAAGGAAAGGGTGCACAGCAAGGAAGAAGTCCAACTTACTTTGTACTCTGTATGGAGCCGAACTTTGGATGAACTCTGTGAAATGCCAGGGAGTGAAACACTATGCATAACAGTGTCATCCCTCCCCCAACACACACACAACTTACAAACACACACACACACAACCCCCCTTCAAAAAACCGACAGAGACAACACAAAAAGAAGAGAGTGCCAGCAGGCCTCAAAAGGCCCCCTGCTTTCCTGAGACAGTGGCCGATTCAGGGTGAACTACGTGGGGGCTCACGGTCTGACAGTAGGGGGTTGAACTTCAATGAAAACATAACGCCAGAGCAAAATTCCACACGAGCAAGAAAATAAACAGGATAGGCTGTCCACAGACGACACTTCCACAGTCTTGGAGCACAACCGAAACTTTATCGAGGATACAAAAGAGGAACTACTTTCTCGTCAGTATATTTCATGCACTAATGGCTGTGAAACACACCGGAACGTCAACCTTCCACATTAAACCACACAGCGATGGCATCTCAATATCTTCCAAGTGCAAAAACCTGCCAGAGTCCGATTCCACACTAGCTTTAGATGAGAGCCGAAAGGAGAGGATGCACACAGCCTATTATTCTGCACGGCCCTGACTGCTATGTCTGCCTATTTAAAAAATGTCAAAAGGGGAAAGGGGTTTTAAGAAATATGACTTCCACGCAATGTAATTGCTCTTACAGCAATTATTCTTGTGACAGGGCCTCTAACAACATAAATGAGAAGTCACAACTGAACTACATATGACACGTTCTTCAGATTAGACAGGTTCCACAAAAAGGGAGCCATTCAGATATGGTAATCTGCCTCAATACTCTCCATCATCCCACAAAACTATTACATGGCTTACTCACGTTCATATAATTGTGCTGTACAGTCAATTGGACAAGGGCAAATTAAAATCTTGGTACAGTATGTCTCTTGAGATGATGTGATTCTGAAAACAACCTGCAACAGGTTTTGCAATGTGAATGTAGCTGTAATGAACAATGTGGCTGCTTAAACTACTTCCCATCCTTTAACAAGGGCTTCCGTATACAAACTGGGAACTCCAAATAATTGTATCTTGTCTTTTATGTCGTAACTGGTTGTCATTTGAAGTGAGGAAAAGGGGCCTACCTGTTTTTTCTTTGATTTCACACAAAACGTTGAAGAGAGCTGGCTTCATTCTGTGGCAATTCAAGGCGTGTTTCCTGCAACAAAATATAGTGACTTCAGAGATCTCAAATAAAACCAGTCAAGATATGCTATGGTTTTATTTCAGCTGTCTGGCTGCTATGCTGTGAAGACAGTCCATGTCACGATAATTCATTATTTAACAATGTCAGTAAATTACATAAATTTATTCCAAAAGCCATTAGAGCATTTGTGCGATTGTTTTGCTACTCGTCGTGTTTTTACTCCTTGGATAAGATTATTCAAATAAGGGCCCGTGAACGATGCGCTGCCTTTGTGAGTTTAATATGTTAAAATACTGAGTTTTTCTTAAGACCATTCTAGAGGTAATTTGAGTCTTAATCTGTAAATTATGAACTCCAAATTATATATCTTTAAAAGTGTCATAATTATAGTTTAGTTGTCACTGGCACAAAGATAAATAACCAAACATTTGTAAGACAATGCCTTCTATAATTAGGCCCAATAATATATTTTAAAAATGGTCTTCTAAATGGCATCTTTCCGTTAATCAATGTACGGCGGAAATAACAGAAGTTCTTTTTAGCCTATTAAGAGAGAGTTTCGGGATATTTTGACAGATTCCTCTCCTCCTGGTCATCCACGTTGTAAACACTGCCTACGAGCCTTGTGTAGACTGCAATACCTACGCCTGAGCAACTATTGATTCTGTTGATGATAGAACAGGGATTTTATGAGATGTCTGAATTTGTCAATGTGGAACATATTGATGTTAAATTGCATTCCCGGTGTTACACTTTCCCAAATTATTTGAATGTTACAAATGAATGAATTGTCTACTTCGCATTTTTGTCAATATTGCTTTCATAAGGTAAATTGCCATTCTATAGCCCATATGCTATACTGTCCTAAATGATTGACCTGTTATCTTCTATCCCTTAAAAATAGTCATACGAGTACTTCATAAAACTAGTATTAGTGCAGTGGTAGAAGTAGTAGTGGTAGTGGGTACAGTGTCATTTTATTTCCCGAAAATGTGTTAGTCATGTTCTGAAGTGGACTTATTATGTGCACTTGTGCGTAATTCTGTTGCATCAATATTCCATCATTTAGCGCTGGTAACCTCAAAGACGTGCGAGACTTTTTTTCGTTGTTGAATGCAGTTTTCCCTCATACATTCACTCGCCGTCACTGTTGACAAGGCTACAGTCTTATGGCGAACATCTTACCTCCTTGCTTGAGCTTCATCCAGACTTTGGTCTGTGATGGTCATTATTTGCTGTAAAATGTCTCCAATGTCCTGTTTTCGTCCATCGCCGTCGGTTCCACCAGTGCCTTCCTGCATATGTTGTGACAGGCCAGGGTGCCCAGCCATACCTACACCCGCATGAGAGTGCATCAACCGCGGCTGCTCGTCCATCTCTTCCGATCTAATGTGTTGCCTCACCTAAGAGTCAATTGCGAATATTTACGAAAATCCTTACAAAATTCCGACGCGAAGCTATTGCGCACAACCGATTCTTTGTAGCCTACGCTCGTTCGCGCTGTTGAGTTCGCGACCAAGATCGGAATCGGAAAGGAAGAGAAACAAGCCCTCTCGCTCTCTCCCAGCTGGTCTACGCTGAATGTGAAATCTGATCTGAAATGCTGCCTTGAGCAGAGCAGGCAGTGCGTGGAAAGATAAGCAGAGCTCAACTACAGCTGAATTCAGACCTGTTCTCCTTTCATGTGGCGCAGTCAAAGATCCAGAGAGCCAAGACCTTCTAAAGAATACAATGTGCCGTGACGAAGGTGGGTTTATGGGTTATTTCGACTTATTCCATCGGCTTGCTTTTGTTATGTACAGTATGAGGCTGGCAAGCACATAGCGAGAGTATGAGAGCCAGACTCCGCCTACGCGACATGATTGGGAATATAGTCCATTTAGCCCCACCTTGAGGTGCCTCTCATGAAACGTCAATCATGGCACTGTAAGGTGGGATGCAGTAGTAAGATCGGAGACGTGGCCAGCGTAAGCACCGGGACAGTTCGGAGTGGCAACTCCGTGATGGATAGAGCCTGAACTCCAAATAAATAATAGTAGCTGACACGAGGGGTCTGCTGAAGTTTCCCCCTCTGGAATGGAAAGCCCTCCATTTTCTCTAGTAGACTCCATTTAATTTTCCTGGCTATTGCCAAGAAATAGATTTATCCATGGAGGAGAAGAACACTAATCAAAAAAAAATCGACCCCCCATTCCATTTATTAAAGTTATTAGATAGATAAGGTGCTTATTAAAAGATTAACGGCTTCGAAATCCACACGCAAAACTGATGAATGCAACACATCAACGGCTGAAGTTGAATCTCCTCCCGCCAACAATCAAATTCCTCACGACACAATATCCTATTCATAAGATCACAAAGTGACAATTATTTTTGTTTATTACCCCCGGAGTTCATACGGCCTCACATTGTTTATCTTTTCAGGTATGTCGGAGGGATTCGCATGGCTGGGCTTGGCTGGGTCCCTCCTAATATAAGCCGGTGACCCATGATGTGCAGTCAAGCAGGAAGGGCCGTCTAGAGTGCTTTGCCAGGCTGAAATGTGCCCTTCAGCTCCAGCTAGCCCAGTGCCCTCCACTACTCCTGCTCCTGCCACAGTGGCAAGGGGGGGGGGGAAGCTCTCTAGAGTGGAAATAAAGCATGATCAAAACTAGCTTTTGACATGCAAGACCACTAGCCGTGAGGTAACCGACTCTGTGTTCCTACACAATACCACAGGGCTCTTTATTGCAAGTACCGAAATTAGACCAGTTATCCACCGTTAAACTGACACTACTTTAGGCATTTTCAGTCGATATTTTGATGTCTCATCTGTTTCAGATGGCTGTACCGACAATGGCATGGGTTTGAAAACAGGCAGTTGAGATGTATCTCCGGAATAGCGTTCCGAAGCTGCTTTGCATACAGGTTTGAAGTGTACTGACAGTGACATCTCACACTGTCTCCTGCAGTCCCAGGTGAGGCTGTTGTTGTTCTTGAGCGAGGTGCGTTTCCCCACCCCCCCTCTCCACCCCCATCTCCCCCCTCCACCCCCCCCCCCCCCTCTCTCTCGTGCACGCCTGTGAAACACAGCCTATGTAAATTGTGAGTGGAATATGTATGATGTATACGGGTGGTGAGTGTGGCTAAGTTTTCCTGCCATCTGCTAAGTGGTAGAATAATGAGAATACCTGAGGGGGTCTCTGTTACACCAGACATTCGTACAGCTCGCTAGCATCTGCCGAGCGCTGATAGCAGCCAGCGCATTTTCAAAAAAGGAAAATACGTAGGAAGGCTTCCAAGCTTCAAAGCAAGGTGACCATGATAAAAACCAATTTGAGGTTCTTGAATTCTCCTACATACCTGTACAGTAGGAGTGGCTGCACAATCAAATTGCCAAGTCAATGGCAATGTAAAGTGTTCAAACGGTCCCGTTTGAGAGTCATGTGCTTGTTCATTCCCTGTGGACAAATATGATCCACTCTAATGTGATACTCGCTCTGTGATATTGTCCCCGTTATTAAAAGTAACAATAGAAACTTCTATCACTCCTGTCAAATATTACACCAAGGTGGAAGAACCACTTCTCTATAAATTACTGCACTGGATATCTCTGTAGGATCGAGGACAGCCTAGCTACTTTCATTGTCAAAATACGCTTTTTTCCCCCATGTAAAGTACAGTCCCTTCCATTATATGTTCTGTATTTTAAGAGTAGAGAGTACATTCCAGTACACCAAAGAAAGATTGATCCATCAAAAACAACAGCCTTAAGCAAGCTGAAGCTCCTATCAATATCAATGATTACATAGATATGCATGAGGTCGCAATTCTCTTTTCTTGACGTGGGCGTGAGGCACAAGTTTTGACAGGCGGCGATTGACACGCCGCAGAAGATGGGGCCGAGCGTTTATTTGGCGACACATCAAACGGAGACATGAATTAATGCCCAGCCTTATATCACGTTTCTCATCTATGAAAAAGGCTCTGGCGTAATCACTTAAAACGCTCACGCAAGACAACAGCATAGGACAGCAAACAGTCTTTACCACCAGGATCAACTCTGTACAGGGTGTGGATGTGTGTGTGCCCTGTACAGTGTGTGGATGTGTGTGTCCTGTATAGTATGTGCATGTGTGTGTGTGTGCCCTGTACAGTGTGTGTATGAGTGTGTGACCTGTACAGGGTGTGGATGTGTGTGTGTGCCCTGTACAGGGTGTGGATGTGTGTGTGCCCTGTACAGGGTGTGTATGTGTGTGTCCTGTATAGTATGTGCATGTGTGTATGTGTGCCCTGTACAGGGTGTGTATGAGTGTGTGTGACCTGTACAGGGTGTGTATGTGTGACCTGTACAGGGTGTGCATGTGTGTATGTGTGACCTGTACAGGGTGTATATGTGTGCCCTGTACGGTGTGTGCGTGTGTGTGTGTTAAGCAGGCCTTCACAGCCTCTCACCCTGGTGCTCTGAGCCCGCGAGTGGCTGAGAGTGACTGGAGCTGACAGGGCAGCGGTTGTAGGTGGATCATCGTTCCTCCAGAGCTAGCAGAGACAGGGAGCTCCTTACTGCAGGCCCCAGGTCACCACCATGTGATGATGGGGTTGTGTTGTGCAGATAAAAAAGAAAAAGAAGAAGAAAAAAAATCTCCCTTTTTTTCCCCATCACGGATGCTTCGAGGGCCTCGTTCACGAACGACGCTCGAGACATCGGCTGCTGCTTCCATCACGGTGGTTTCCCGTGTTGATGATATGCCTGTGAAATCAGGATGGAATAACTGCAATAACGACCCTGTCGTCATACGTGTGTGACTGATTCATGGTTACCTTGAGAGGGAATATTCAGTTGTTGGACTGTTGTCAAAAAGTACTTCTACATCACTGCTGCTTACTGTCTCTCTCCCTCTGAATGGGAGAGAGACATGGGATTTTTTGTATTTCGTATTTTTGGGATCAGTAATGTAAATGAGACGGCTCCTGATGGTATCCTGGATTCTCGACACTAGAACAATGGAGCGATGATAAACCCTCTGAGGACTGACTCCCTCCTGCTCCTGGCTGTGGCGTCCCAGCTGTGCGTCCCCCCCCACAGCGGGGCCGAGCCGGATCCATCCGTCAGTCGGTCAGCCAATCGCGTCCACGGAGCCGCGTGTCCCGCGCGTCAAAGTCGCAGGCGGCGACTCGCCTCCGTGGAACGCCGAGAGCCTCTTTTAGCGGGCGACCACGCGGGGATGGGGTGGGGGGGGAGTTTGGGTTGCGGGGGGGGGGGGGGGGGTGGGGGGGGGTGAACACGGGCGAGGGAAGACGCGCAGCACAAGCTGGGGGGGAGCAGACAGTGGAGTGAGCGGAGTCCATCGGGGGGGGGGGGGGGGGAGACGAGGTCTGAATGGATCGATACATCACAGAACAAAGGGGAACTGTGCTTCAGCGCCCCCCCGTCCCCCGTCCCCCCCCCCGTCGATCCAGACAGGCCCCATTGCTCAACACCGCTTGTCACGGCGCCGGATCGCGGGCGTCTCTCTCGCACCGCGCCCCCCCCCCCCCCTCGCTGGGGCACTGCCGCCGGGCTATGCAGCTCCGGAGGACAACAGACGAGCGGCTGAGGGAATGAGGCGAGCAGAGCCGTGGATGCGCCCGCTAGTCCTGGGGGATGAAGCACCCGTACTGTCTGACGCCTCGCATTCATCCACACTTGGCGCGCCGTGCATACCTTGTCACAGACCTGGCGGCAGGAACGGTAATCCACTTGTTGTATTTAAAACGGGGGGATACTTCCTGTCGGGACACGGAGCTTCCTGTCCCACCGTGTCAACATTGTACTATCAAGTACTGTACTTGAAATAGGAACGAGTGTCGGCGTCCTAGTTGGTGCCATTGCAAGAAACGTAATGTGAGGCAGATGGAAATAATTATTAGACTACATTACAATTCCAAACGGTGGAAATGGACCGTATTTCATCTCTTGCCGTGGCGCCGTCTTAAATGGTGCTTTAGGCAAACCCCAGATAAATTAGGAGACAACCGTTGACTCAGCATTTTGTCGCCCTGGCGATCCACTGACCCTGAGGGCTGGCGGGGAGAAAATGGAGAAATGCTCGTTTTAATGCCTATCCGATATATACGGCATCTACCTCGAGATGGGGGCCGAGCAATCAACCACCAATCCATTAGACAGAGATGTTTTTCAAAGATTGACGCGTTATTGTGCCGTCGCCGGTTCTGGCTCGCGTTCAAGGTTAACCTTTTAGAGACGCCTGATTGTTGCGAGAAGGTTAAACAACACATTAACATGCATTAAAATATTAAATTATGGCTCCATTTGCTATATGAGAGGGGAAAAAACAACAACATAAAAAAGGCTTTTAAAATTATGAAGGCAATTGATGAAGTGGCGCACGGCAGCGGAGTTTGCCGCCGTGGCGGAGGTGGTGGTCGAGGGAGGGGTGGGGGCGGGGGGGGGCGAGATGGTTTTCAGATGGGCGGACTGGGTACTAGCTTTGGCAAGACAGGGGTCTTCTTTTATGGTCAGGTTAATGAACTGATGGCGGGGGGGGGGGGGGGAGGGGGAGGGGGGGGGTCAAGTATTCAAGCCTTTGCAATTAAGCGGACTTTTCCCCGACGCGAGGCTGCCCGAGACACGGGACGAGAAACGGACGCGGCCATCCGTCACACACGCCGGCGCGGCAGCCTCAATACCGGCCTCAGCCAAACCCTGACACCCAGTATGGGCACAGATGAACTATTGGTCTTGAACACAACCCACTCCAGCACGCACTGAGGCAGCCTCGAGGTCCAGCTCTCTGTCTTCCGGCATGTTCTATTGACCGAGTGAGGCTTCTGATTGAGTGAAGCCTCATGTCTCTGAGTGATATACGGCCCTCTACCTTGTTGGAGAAGATAACCAATTAACCCATCTGAGCGTTCTAGGATAGCTACAGTGGCAGCAGTGGCTCCCCGACCATCTCGTCCATTTAGGTAATTGAAGGATTGGAAAAGCCATCCCGTCTTCTACCGGTAGCAAGGGAGCAATCCCATGATGCACATCTTCACCCTCGGCCCCGTCCCCGCGCTCGCGCCGTCTCCCGTCACACGGCCGCTGATTGACAGCCTTCCGTTTTCTAACGATCCCGCGAGCCCACCGGGAGTTCAATTTGCGTTATTGTGATGGGAGTGGCCAGGGTTGGGGTTGGGGGGCGCGGGAGGAGGGAGGGGTACGGTCGTCTCCCCACACAGGGGGAGGGAGGAGAGCGGGGGGATGAGGGAGGAGGGGTCAGGGGGTGGAGGGAGGCGGGGAGGAGGAGGAGAGGGAGGAGAGACAGAGAGGATGGATGGAGAGACAAGGAGGGAGAGAGGGGCCCTGTCACTTGTTATCCCCATCGCAGGGCAGGTGGGGAGAGATAAATGTCAAAGGACTCTCGGCGAAATAAAACAACAAGTCGGCTGCTATCGCGCGGCCCTGCACCACTCATCCACAGCCATTCAGCATCTAGCCCTTCGATTCAAATACAGACTCTCAGACGAGACGTGACAATAATACATGACAATATAATACACGACAATTTTACTTGACTTTGACGCTAGATTTTTACAGCACATTACACGGACGATAAAACCCTTACCGGAGAGAAAAAAAAACTTTGTGTAAAGTGTTTAATACAAAGAAAAACTGAAAATTGCCTGAGGGGGGAAAAAACAGTTTGTTCATCACATTCCCAAAATAGTATGTTCCAGAAGGGCAAATGGCACGTTCCTCCTCTGCTGTTCTAACCAAGCTACCGTATTTGCAGGAGAGGACACCTGAAAGTGAGAGGAAAGGCTCCAGAAGTTGCTTTTGCCGTCCGTGCGGTACAGCTGCAGAGTGACAGCTTCTCCTGGAAGCCCCTGCACACAGTCACTCTCCAGCCCTGCTTTTATTAAAAATACTCCCTGGAAATAACAGGGAAATATCCAGGAGTCTGGAGCCAAGTAGCTGTTGCTGGCATTTTTCGGGCCTAATTTGCATTAATCAAGAGGCTGTTCCTTGTCGGAATGTGTTTTATCCGGCTCAAAAAATCCCAGGGCGATTCCTCTCCGCCAAGCACTGGGAGAATCTGACTGTCAGAGCCGACAAGACAAATGAATATCGGTGTCAATGCCGACTGGCTCCGCGATGACAGATTGAGAAGAACTGTCCCTCTGTCGACGGGCACGCTTCATTTTCAAATTAATAAATCTGAATAAAATATTTTACCCTTCATTATGAGTGCCGCTCCGTCTGACAGCTCTGCTGACTAGGGCGGGGGGGGCTGGGGGGGGGGGCTGGGGGGGGGGGGGCATGCGGGGAAAGGCGAACTGCTGGTGAAAACAGCTTGCTCCGAATCCGCCTGGGCTTCAGCTGCATGTTTGTAAAATCTGTGTGTGTGCGTGCGTGTGTGGTGGTGGGGGGGGGGGGGGGGGGGGGGGGTAACTGAACGAAACCACACCCCTTCCATCCTGCCAAAAGCAGCAGGACAAACACAAATAACTGATGTCACTGTGGACTGGAGGGAAGAGCGCGCCTTCCATCTCGCATCCCACACCTGCATCGCCATATGGAGACGTGTCAACACGGCAGATAATAACTTCACTAGAACGCCTAGGTGAGGAGCGTGCCCAAACCTTCGGTAACTAGCGTCGCTAACCAATTAAATGGACGCAGCTGGGCAATTTAGGGGTTTGAAACACCTCCGCTCGTTTGCAAAACTGCGACACGGCGTCACGTATTCTCTCGGATCGTAATTGGTCATCACGCGGGTATGGTTTGCAAACAACTCGACGATCTACAGGGTCGACACTCGTCAGGCGTCGGACACACCCTAGTCGACCCCGCAGGTGCGCACGCACACGCTTGTGTACTTGAGGCGTCGTTTCCAATTTGTCATTTCCAATTGGTCGTAATTACCGTACAGATCTTTCCGGAAGCCCTGGGACGTGATCTACAACATCTACTATGCTAAGCGGCATTGTATGAAATGAAAATGGATTGATTATAAGTCAAGTGTTTAACAATGGATCAATGAAGGCCCCGCCACTTATCCCTCGCCTACGACGGAGTCCTGGTGCACGTCGGGCCACATGTCAACACCCATAATCACTGCGGTGTGGTGTCAGTGTCTGTTGTTGAGTGACAGATTAAAAGGGGCAAGGTAGCGACAACCCAGGGGGGGGGGGGGGGGGCCAATGGGCAACTGAGAGAGAAAGGAAAGCGATGGAGCAGGGACTCATAACGGTGCGATACCACCCCTCGTGGGTGGAACTAAGATGTGAAGAACGGGGTTGTTAAGGAGGGGCACGGCGAATGAATATGCAGCAGCAATATGGATGGCCTCGGAGCAGTGCGAGGAGTCCGGTCTCCCCCGAAACGAAAGTCATTTGAATAACACAAGATGAGATGCGATATTACCATAAATTAAATAATACCCACGCGGGTGGGGGGGGGGGGTCGGACTGAATATCACCACCCCAGTTTATGACAGCTGCAAATATGCTTTTTTCTGCAATGAATCACTGACAGCAAAATAACAACTACCCCGACACGATATTAAAAATGGCGACTTAAGGCAAACGGAGAGCAGATGTTGAATGACAACAAAGGTCGGAGCCGGGCACCGACCTTTTAATGTCACCCTGCTTCGGTTGTGTGACACTTTGGTCTCTCCCAATAGAATTGCGCGCCTTTTCACCGTGTGCATCAGAGACATGCACGCGGAGAGACCAGGCAACAAAGGGAACATTTACGAACAAAGTTTCCAGGCTGCCATCGCACCCCTTGAACCGCGGGCACAAACAGAATGTGTAATTCCACCAATTAATTGACATCACACGGCGCTTGTAAAATCATGACAGGCAGCGCAAAGCGATAGGTGTTCCTCCGTGTTTGGAGGTCATCAATATTTCACATCCAAACATGTTTCGGCGAGGGTGCGACGACGCATGTCAGTTAAGACTCCTGCGACGAGAGGCTTTCCGTGAGCGGAACAAACGCTGTCCCAGAGGGCTGAGGGTCCTTCATCAGCTCAGACATGAATAATAGAACACAAGTCATGCCGTGTAAACCCGGAGCCGTGTCACCTAAAGACAAAACTGTCACCGTGTTGTTGACATTGTCGTGTCGCATCTTCCGTAATTCCCTTTGTTTTGCCGACAATTAGCCACAGATCTTGTCTATCTAACGACAAATGTACAGTCAGTCAGATAGGCAGGCGGGCGGGCACAGACTGACAGACAGACAGGCAGACAGACAGACAGATACGTAGATGGTGGATGTCACCAAGGCAGGTCCGTCAGAGTGGGGAGGTGTATTGAGGCGACAGGAAGTGACAGCATACTGTTTGTGATCCACACAGGGGAGGGAGGGGCCCGGCAGGAGAAGCAGACTGAGGATGTGCGCCACCCCTAATGTCTTATGGCAACTCATGTTCAGCTGATAAGACAATATTTCATGTCGGGTCAGGGCCAATAAGGGGCCTTTTCAACACCCCTGAGATGAATAAAGGCTGACTGGCGCCATCATAATGCAGACCACACACACACACACACTGCTGTGATTCTAACACATATGGGCAGAGGAATTCCGAATTTCACTCAAGTCATGATTATGAAAACTATTGCCTTGGACCAAAAAAAAGGGGATTTCATTTATTGACAGGTGTTCCCAGAAAGAGTCAAATCAGGTTTTCTGAAGAGGGAGAAGATAACTGGCGTTATGATTCCTGTCACAACAGCTGCTCGCATTGTCGGTAGTTAGAGATGAGGAATTGAAAAGTGACAAAAGACAGCATCATGGTCCATTTAACTTGGCGCCCAAAATGTCACCCACAGCCCACAGCGAAATCTCCAAACCTACTGCGACACAATCAACAATGAAGACGTCGTAATGTGTGAATTAAGATAATCGCGTTGATGTCGCTAAGTGGATTAGTGACATCCTAGTGACCTTGCCATCTCCCAGCCTGCTGTGGACTGTTGGGTCAAGAAAGAGTTAAAACCATAAAGAGACCAATCTCAGCCTTGACCCTTTCCTCTCCGAGAGATCTCCCCTGTGCAGGATTCTTATTCAACTCTAAACTGACAGTGTTTTTAATCTTTTTCTTTGCTTCTCTCCAGGAGATTGGGGAAACCAAAATCAATACACTCTGGCAGGCGAAGTCGAAGGCTGTGAATTACAGGGCCGGGGCTGGGACACGACGCACGCTAGGCATCCTTGAGCTGGGGGATCAGGGGAGTATCATCCGAGATGGAGGGAGGTCACCGGTTCAGGCCAGGACCACAGACGGCAGAGCAAGGTATTTACTGCCAGAGCACTAAAATGAGAAATAACTTCCACGCGGCACCAGAAGGAGACTGGAATCCTAGGTTTCTTTTTCTTTTTTTGGGGGGGTGGGGGGGGGGAATTAGTTCTGGCCTCCAAATCCCTCTGCCCCCCCCCTCCCCACACCCCCCACCCCCACCCCTCCCCCAGCACCTCAACACTGACTCCCAGCAGGTGATATATTGGGCCAGGGCCGACGATCATGCCCACACCACAAATCTGCGAGGAGAACATATCGACACCCGGGTCTGTCATTATCCGTTAATCACGCCCGCTGACGTACATTTCAATCCAGGCGAGCTGGCGCCCGACCAAGCAACATAAATGACCTCCGATAAATCCACAGGGCTTGGAGGCACCGCGCTTCCACAACCAATCTCAGACTCGCTCTCTGGAAAAGGATCCAAGACGTCTACATTTATACCACGCGCGTGCATAATTCCACCCATTTAAGAGTCGCCTTCGTTCAAGGATGAATCTACGTTTGCTTGTAAATCAACGATGCTTTACAGGGAGTCAGGTGGCTGAGCGGTTAGGGAATCGGGCTAGTGATCTGAAGGTTGCTGGTTCGATTCCCGGCCGTGCAAATGACGTTGTGTCCTTGGGCAAGGCACTTCACCCTACTTGCCTCGGGGGGGAATGTCCCTGTACTTACTGTAAGTCGCTCTGGATAAGAGCGTCTGCTAAATGACTAAATGTAAATATAATGCATCGTGTGGGACTACAGACAAGTATACTAATTGATAACAAAACATCTCATGCTAAATATGTCCGCGCTACCAAATTCAATTTGCTGTCTTGGATTAGAATTCCGAAAGGCGTCAGGCAGGCTCTCCCAAGATGACATTACTGCAATAATAAGATAACAATAAGGCACTGTCTACTTCATACATGCACCCAGAGTCCAGGCTAAGCTTAAATGGAATGGGATGGAAATAGTACCAAAATCAGAGTCAATGGTTGCTGTTAAGACTAGCCAGCCACTCCATGAAGGACAAAATGAACATGCAGTCCAGAATGATCTAGAAGCTGTGCTATTTGAAGATAACATCTCACAGAACTAGCTTGGTGAGTCATGGGTGTCCTACTGAAACCTGATAACAGGATTGTGATTGGAGGGTTTGAATGTCCTCCGGCTGTCTGCGCCGAAAAAAAAAAGATGTTTTCACTTGACTTTCTTTCCTTCTACTCTTGTCATTTCAAGGATGCCATCCAAACGTTTGGATTCTCAAATGTGGGGCGGTTCAAGATCTGCCCGTTTGTTCCTTCTTGCCAAAATAATACTTGATTAATTTGTATTTGAGAGCCGGAGCCTGAACGCTGTGATCGATATGTGTGCGGCCACCTGCCAATACCAGGCTGACTGAGTAATTAGCCAATGCGCTTCAGAGATCGTTAGCGGGGCTGACGGAGGTAATGAAGTTGAGCCAGCTAAAATATGCCTGGGAGAAACTCACTGTTTCAGTCCAAACTAAATAAACTGTGAAAGGGTTCCCTTTTAAAGGTCCGGTTCGGAGCCATTCGTCAGTTTATGATTGAGGGAATGGGGTAACATGTTCAAAGAAACCTGAGCAACAGCTAACCATCAACATATACTGTATATTGACAGAATGACAATGCTACTTCATTTGCAAGAATATTAATTGCTATCAAGGCTGAGGTAGAAGGCTATAAATAGCTTTGACGCTCTGATTGCTCTTCCATGATCCAAGCGAGATAAACAATGTTGTCTCGAAACAGTTAGTTCAGACAGAATTATGACAGATTTAACTGACAAGCCCAAACTAATGCACACTAATGAACAGCCACGTCCACAAATCCAACCAGTTTCCATGACATCTGAAAGTAATTCTCAAAATGATTCATCAATCAAAAGGTGTATTAAAAGCGTTCAGCTCATAATTGAAGAAATGCAGATTTCCCTGACAAGAGAGAGTAATCGAACTAAACCACGCCGTGGTTCTTTGGGCAAAATAACAAAATTAGCGCGAGTCGCGCGCATCTGTTTGCCGAATAACAACGGAGGAGCGGAGCGCTAATTGCCGTTGAATTGATTAACGGAGGGCGTCTCGTAAGCCTTGCTTTCTCTCGCACGCGGCAGAGCAGAAATAGGCCCGGTGATTCTGACACGTTTCAATGACAACCCCCAAGGTTAAAATGAAGCCTAGGCGTCT
The DNA here is from genome assembly GCF_038355195.1 of Osmerus mordax. Lineage (NCBI taxonomy): Eukaryota > Metazoa > Chordata > Actinopteri > Osmeriformes > Osmeridae > Osmerus > Osmerus mordax. Next base: position 5,767,983 of record NC_090076.1, on the reverse strand, counting down.
TCCATTAGAAATGGGAAGCAGTCAAAAGGTGAAAGGGGAAGTAATTCAATTACACACTAGTCATTACATACACTAACCAGGCTACCAGTAGCAGCAGTATCAACTAGCACACTAGCTGCCTATCAGTAGCTACAACAAAATATATATTTATATATTTTTTTTTACTGGATAGTGACTTATGCTAGGCGCAATTGTTAGCCACCACACACTGAGTTAATTTGTATTTAGCTACTTGGACATTATGTACAAATTACAGTGTATAAGTCATCCCCACATGCCTTACAATTATGTTCATGCTTTGTGTGATTATACAAAGAGAGAAACGGCAGTTTGTCTAGGGCTTCAGGGTGGGATATTTCTGCAGCCACATGCACTCCCTCTAACACACAAACACGTCTACACACACACACACCAGCCCTGTTACCACTGCCAGGACAAAACAGTGCAGGGAAGAATCCATTGTGGCCTTTAATTTCAGCCACAAAAGCCTAATTGAAACTTTCTCTCTATGTTTTGCCGCCTGATTTGACACCGGACCTTCCCATTGTCACAAAATCGATCGAGGCAAGACAGGCGGCGGCTAACTGGAAAAGGCTTTTGGCTTTTCCATGCGGAGCGCGGGCCAGCCAGATCGCCAGGGTTAAGTGATGTGTTTCTGGGGCTGAGTGGGTCTGGGGCACCCCACTCTATGACCAGCCCTCAGAAACTCTTGCCTAATAGCAAGGGAAATCGCCAGGGGAGAGGAAGTTAAGGGGGGGGGGGGACTCAAACTCGCTAGCTAGACCGTGTGTGTCAGTGTATGTGTGTGTGTTTTGCAGAAGGGGGTTGGGGGAAGGGTGGAGGGGCTGGGTGGCTAGGCCCCACTCTCTGGAGCATTGTATTGTTTATAAAATAGTGCCGAGGCAATCTCCACAGCATTATGACACCCCCCCCCCCTGGCAACAGCTATCGTCACTGTGAAGGGAGATGGACAATCTGCCATCTGACGGTGGCTCTCTCTCTCTCCCTACAGGGTGGGTGTCTTGTGTTGTGTAATGTCGCACTCCCATTGTCGTCGCTTCGCCACGATTTCCCCCCTGGCATCTCGGAATTACGCTTTCAAGTCGAAGTTTGTCGTCAAATCGACGGCACGCCTCGCCATTAAGCCTCCCAAATCCACCACAAGAATCATCTTGGAATAATTAGCGGCACATCTCCAGAGGAGAAACGTTCCCAAGCAAGATAACCGTAAACGAACCAGGCTGGGAGGTTGAGTCCAGAACCATGAATTCTGAGGGGAAAGTTCCCCCACCCCCCCAAAAAAAAAACACAAGAAGCCCAAGTTAATGCACTTAGGCAAATAGAGGAGGCAGAAGCCATTTGGGTTAAGTAGGGTACAATTACACGTGCCGATGATTTAGGGGAGCCCTGTCAGTATGGCGAGGACTGGGGACCCCTGCTGACGGAATGAAAATGGACCCCATTACGGCAGTGGCGACCACGCAACCACTTTGGAGGGGCCGACTATTATGGCGTGTCAACACGGCAAAGAAAAAGAGGGAAACTATGAGGGTGGCAATTAGGGAACATGATCGAAAATGGACGGGGGGAGAGGAGGCGTCGCGGCTGAGGAGAGTGTTCAGGCAGAGGACTTCTTAACAGGGGGCTAATGCTGTGATTGATGGGATTTTGGATCATAGACCTGTGTGGCATAAATTCCGGCCCCCACAGAGTAGTAATAGCTTTAATGAGGTCACGTACACTGTCCCATCAGCACTTCTGGGCCCATGTGCAGTGGGTGTGTGTGCCTGTGTGTGTTCCACAATGGTTAACAGTCTAGTATTCTGACTAAGACTTCGATCAAAATATGACATTACTTCGATGTTTCCCTGAATGTGACGCTCTGGGCAGGTCCCTACTTGATGGCTCAACCCTCGGTGTCGGGAAAGTCAACTGACACGGAAGGATTAGACAAAAGATTCTTCGTGACTCAGCAGCAGAAAATGACTCAACGACAACGTGCGCCGCAACTGCAGGAACCGCTGAAGAGACGCTGGCCAAATCCACGTCGATATCAAATCGGGATCGTCTTCATCATCCTAATCATCATCATCCTCATCCTAATCATCATCATCCTCTCGCACAGAAAATACCCTCTCCGCACACGGCGGTTCCGAATCTAATCTTGGACTCGTGTAACGGCACAGCAGGCCCTGTTTAGCATTTGCATGTGCATATTAGAGTGTTTGCTGAAAACGAGCCATGGCAATTAACACAGGATTAATTGGCATCTTTATCTCATTAGGGCCAATCTGATCGGAGTATGATGAGATTTCAGCGAGCTCCCATTTGTTTAAGCCGATTGCCGTAATTGCCGTCATTATTATGGCCTCTTTAGCGTCATCCGTGGGCCCCGTCTCCTTGTTTGGACCACATAAAGCCCAGCCATGTGTCACAGCTCAGTTTAGTTAACCCCTGGAACAAGCCCAGTGGTGCCCGCATGTGGTTAACGGCCGAGCGGTGATTAGCGCTCGCACATCAACCCATTATCACGTCCCCCCCTCCCACCCCTTCCCTCTTAAACCGCCTTTGTGTTCGCCTCTTAATTACAAGCCCGCCTCCCAAAATATACATAAAAAAACAAAACTTTACAGGCCCCATGTGGGTGGGGAAGCGCGGTGGGGGGGTTGGAGACATGGCGCAGGATCTGGCAACGCAGGTTCAGCGTGTGACGGGATCTTTTACGAAGTCCCCAGGGCCTCATTTGTCAACCCCCGCAATGATGTACTCCTCAAAGGTGGCAAGCACACGCCATAAAAAGGATAGATGTCTCTTTACAGACAATGTCGGGAAATTACACGTATTTGAACCGCTGATATCAAGGATTCTAGAACGGCGGGGGTAGGATGGGAAGGAATCCAATCTGGTTCCTGTAGGAAACTACGGGAGAATCCACCCGCCCCATATTTTACAGCCTTTGAACTGTATGTTTTACCATATCCACAGTTAATGTAAATAGCCCTGGGACGCAACATGTGCAACATGATGAGTCAGCACTGCAGAGGGAGGAAATGTTCTCTCCTTCTTAGCTAGCCTCGGGAACTACAGCCCACAGGAGAGGAGAGAGAGAAAGAGAAGGGGGAGGGAGGGAGGGAGGGAGGGAGGGAGGGAGGGAGGGAGGGAAAACAAATATATATATATATATATATACTGCAACGGAAACATTCCGCCATTGATGCTGCAGTACACAAACTTCCCTCTTAACTGGTAACTTCTCCAAAGGGGTCAATCAAGTTTTATGCGCTCATAACTATTTCACCCCCTCTAAATGTTAACAACTGAACACTTACACTATATGGGCCGTCCCTTTGTTGATCTGCTTTAGTGGGGGGGGGGTCCCCATCCACTTGGATTTGCAATGTAATAACCATGTAAGCCCGCGACGTCCTCGCCCTGACAAGCAGTGTCTTTAAAGCAAATTCATGGGGCCAATACAGGGGCCACTCAAGTCATTTAAGTCCTACAGGGACCCTTAAAAACATATGGGAGAAGATCTATCCGGCCTTACAGGCGAGGGCCGTGTGTCAATACTGGAACACAGTGGGAGCACTGAAATGTAGCCATCTTCGCTTCCACACCAAAACTCCACTTCCAATAGAGAACACTTGATTTCGGTTCAAGACAACTGCTTGGGTAAAAAAGCGCGACTGCAAATTGCGACACGTTTGTTAGGGCTTCGTTCAAATACTTGGTGCCGTTCTACAGGGGCGTTTTCTTCTCCCGGATGTGTCCTTTGTCTCGTTGCGGCGGGGGGGGGGGAAAACGAGAAGCAAACCGTGAGAATCAGACACCTCTTGCATGTGTCAGAACAGAGTAACAGCGATTGTCAAAACAAGACAACCATGAGCTAAGTGAGAGAGCTGACAGGTTGCCCTTGACAGCAGGCTGCAGTTGTACCTACTCACCTATGCCTCAGAGCACAAACAAACCTTTGATTCCCTCCGATTCACTTAAAGTAAACGCTTCCCCCCAAAACCCAATCTGGAGAAGCCGCGTAGCCATCTGTACCTTCCGGAAGCGTATCCTCTTCAAAGGGTGTCTGAGAAGCAACATGTTCAGCCTGGTGACATCTTAAAGACTCGCTGACTGGGAAGAGCATGTCTAAGTCACACAGCTCAGGGGCAAAGTCGTCTCCACACGTGGTCTATAAGGAGCTCCGACGAAATACGTCGCACTATTACCGACAAAGTCACATGAATTTAAACATGGCATAACACGGCTGAAGTCACTGAACTGGGTTGCCATTCCAGTGTTTTTCCACAAAGTCGAGGCAGCGTCGATTGCTTTATCTGGCATGTAAACAAATGCAATGTTTCCCAAATGAGTGAAACTCACAATATAACAAAGTCGAATGGAATTGGAAGGTTCCGTTTCATTATTCATATTCCATCACATTCTTTGGGCATTGCAAATGTCTCGTTCGGACTGTAAGCCTTTATGATTACAGTCGGGCTTCTCTGATTAATAACGAAGCCAATATTGTATTCCGTGTGCCTGGCGCTTTGCTGCAGGGTTCGTCCGCTCCATTAAGGCCAAAGCAGCACCATCACAAACATTCACAGGGCCGACGTCTCTGATGCAGCAGAAATATTCATGTCAATGCCCTCTAGAACCAAAAAGCCTGCTGGCCTTTGAGAAGATTCAGATGAAGAGTGGAGAGAGAGAGAGAGAGAGAGAGAGAGAGAGAGAGAGAGAGAGAGAGAGAGAGAGAGAGAGAGAGAGTGAAAGAGATAGAATGAAAGGAGGGGGGGCAAAAAAAAAAGCTCTACTGAAAGTGCACACAAAAATAAGCCAAAAAGCATAGCAGCTTTTACTATGCCGGGGTCTTTGAAGTCTTTTCTCCGACATACACAGGCACACGCACGCACACCCCCCCCTCACACACACACACAGTAACACACACACACACACTCTTTCATCTGCTCCGCATCCCTTCATCTTTACCCTCTGTGTGCTCCGGGGATTCCCTCTACCCCCCGATACTCACGACTCGTTTGCTGTCCGAGCTTTGAGATCTGCTCCGAGCGAGATCAACAGCGAGCTTTGGAGCGCTCCTTCTTTCCAACCGCCGACGCTCCAGCACCCGAGCAGCCCAAGCCAAGGCTTTTCAACCGCTCCGACTCTCTATCTATTTGTTATTCATAACCCACGATCATTTCCCCAAAGCACTTAAAACATACGCAGAGTTAACTTCATGAATTTTCCGAAAAACATGAAAAGAAAGCCTAGTGTGTGCATTTTTTTTCGTCACTTTTACATTACTTTACACAGTATGAATAGTACTCTGAGCGCCAAGACTTCGGCAAAAAAAACACGAGAGGTTTTGAATATTTCACCAGAAATAACTCTCGTACACAGCGCCCTCCATTCACTCGACACCGTCTTCAACCGCGCTTCTCAAACAGAACAAAATCGGGCCGCTGCCGCGCTCTAATCTTCACACCCATCGTCGAATACGACTAAAAATAGCTTCATAGGAAGCTTGTGGGTGGCGCGCCCGTGTAGCTGGCTCCACACTGCGGAGGAAGAGGCTTTTCGGACCACGTGGCCACGCTCAGTGGTCGTGCCCCTTCTAAAGGTTCCGGAAGCCTCCGGGCCGGCACTCACACCAGGCATGAATCATGGAAATGTCAAGCGCAGAGTCTGCCACGGCTCCGCAGTGCGTCCGGTCGTCGCTCTACAGCCCGGGCAGAGGCGGACGGAGAACCGCGAACCGACACAGCCCCCCCGGCCCGGACCCCCAGGAAGCTCTCACTGGCGATGCTGTGAGGCACACTGCAGCTGGGACTGGGAGGGGAGCTTGTCCGACGCAGGAGGCCTAAAATCGAGCTGGTTCGCGCTTGGCTAATCTGGCGGGCACGTGAGGACAGAGGGTTGGGTTGTGGACGTGCGTTCGGCAAAGACGGTTAGATGACTGAATCCGGTGGATTGGAGTCACGTGACCTCGTTACGACCCATCGCGGGGTCGCCGTCAACGTCCGTACGTCGGCATGGGTGTTACGATGGAATGGTTACGGCGGAGGGGGGCAGGGACCGGCGCGCTCTCTGACGACACGGTCATCTCTCAGAAGCACAGCCTCCCGTTGGGAGATCCTATCCCACCGCCCCCAAAAAATAGATAGAGATAGAGGCTAATGAGATCAAGTTCCATTCTAATAAACGAGAAGCATGATATCCCAAGCTAATGTTTCACACATTCTCAGTGGGGACCTGTAGTGCTAACCTCTGAGCCATTATCCCCTTGAGGAAACGGGAACATGACTATAGGGACGTGTTACCGGGCTTCTATTTTTACACCGGCGCCACACTTTGACTCCCTGTCCTCACACTCATCTCCCTGCGCGAGGGAGCGGAACAGAAGCGGACACCGGGGGTGCAAATTGCAGCTGAAGTGGGAAACGCTCTCTATTCATTACCGATGCCGTCGAAAAACGCCGTAATGCTTCGAAAAGTATTATGTTTGTTAACCTGCTCGTCTGACTGAAAAAGGGAGGCCCGCGGAGGGTTAGTGGGGCAAGATGAGGTCTTGTGACGCAGGCGCGGAAAGTCAACCTTCTCGCTTTGCGCCAATAACCGCGCATCACACCGCCAAACTTTGATCCGCGACAGACTGCGGCGGGTTTACCGCGCGAGGTAGGCTACGCGTCGCCATAGACGAACGCGTCTCCCAACAGATGGATCAAAGATGTGCACTGCACAGCAAATCTGGAGCTCTTAATAATTCAGCAACTTCTTGTGTGACATTGACTGCAGTTCAGCTCCCACTCAAACCGGGCCCAGATGGAAAGGCAGACGCGTCTCTTACAGCGCGCGCTAAACTAACAGGAGAAGTCCCCGTAGAGAGCACAGGAGACGTGAAATAGGTAAGGACGGACAGAATGCTGCTCAAATTCCCCTGAGGGCCCGGAGAGACTTTGCCGTGTGTGCAACTGCCGACAGCTTGAGCTTGTGTACCACATGCTGTCGCAAAGATATCCTCCTGTTCGCCACTTTAATTTGCGCTGAAATTAGTGGCAAGACCAAATTGTGCCGGAAAAAGCAAAATGATTGACTGAGTCCATAACAATGAAGGTAACCGTATCGCCATGCAGTACAGCTGTGTTTGTTGTCCTGTGTAATCAAATTATTTATAGAGGCGCATTACTATTCAAATATACCGTTTTACATCTTTACGCACGCGACTATTCATAGATGACATATCTCCCTAATCAAAACACAAACTAGAAAAACGTGTTGCGTGACAGCCAAATGCAATACCTCCCTCCGATTCGAAGTGAGTGAGACTGTTAGCACAGAGGTGTGTGTTTCAGTGGATTTTAAAGAGATGTCACCGGGTCATTATTCGTTTTATCAAGAGGTCTCTTCGAATCGGAGCCTCCTGCTGATAGCTTCTGTTCAGTGTTGGAACACTAGCATCTGGATATGGCTGCCGTTGTTCCACCATTCCTCTCAAACTCCCATGACGTCCTACCTCTCGCAGTATGTAAATCATTGTCTTATATAGGAGCTGTTTCTCTTCCTCCCAGTAACCTCTTGAGAGACATAGGAGTCATGTAGGTATGTGGACTATCGTTCTGGAGAGGTCAGTGAAATACTTCAAACTGGTTATTTCAAGTGATATGGAGTTTCGTGTATACACTATCACACAATTGACCACCACACGTAACTGATACAAATCACTCTTTCATTTAGCTTACTATTGTTGTTATTATACATAAATATGTCGACGTTTTTGAGTAAGATACACTTAATATTCCTCAGCGTATGACTGGACTGAGGCAAGCTAGCAAAAGCGTGCGTTCTCTTTTTGACTTGTGACGGTCGGGTTCACTGCACAGCGCCTGTTGGCAAACAGCAGGACTTCCACCCAAGTTGGCAAGGCTCCTTCCAGTCCTTTCCAAACCTCTGGCACTGGGTGAGTCACTCACACACTTCATAAGGATAACTTCCAGTTCAGCTGGTTAGGTAGGCTGCGATGGTTCTCTCTCTCTTTCTTTCTCCCTCTCTCTCTCTCCCTCCCTCGCTCGCCTCCTTCCTCCGCTCTCCCTTCTCTTCCTCCCTGCCTGTCTCACGGCCGGCCCCGAAGGCACTGGTAGTTGTTAGTGTCTCGCAGTGGCGGCGGCGGTGGTGGTGTGTGGGAGGGGGGGGGGGGGAGGGGGGTGAGAGGGCACCACAGTCTCATTACCTCAGCACAGGCACCCTGGAGCCCGCAGTGGAGGACCCCGACGAAGGGGTGGCAGACGGAGGCTGATTCGTTTTGATGTCGCGCAAAATAACGAGCCCCCCCCCCCCGAGCCCCCCCCCCCCCCCTGTTTTGCTCCTCGTCCCCCGGGTGAAGCCCCCGAGGACCCTGACGCGTCCACTGCGCCGGGGCCGAAACACCGTGCCCGAGCACCCCCCCCCCCCATCACCCCCCCTCCTCAACCCTCCCCTAACACCCCTCCCCCCCGATGGAGCGCACAAAGGTCGGGGAGTAATGTCTGCCGGATTTCGGTGTCCTCGGGGCGTCTCTCATTAGCGGGCACGGGAATGGGCTCTCCGGCGTCAATCGTACGACACCGTCAGGGTTTTACCCCACAGGACGCTCACCAAAACAAATTCTACGGAACGAAAACCCAACGCGGATTTCCACGAGAAAGAGGAGAGAACGTTCCAGAAGGGAAGGAGGGGGAGCGGGTTTCTCCCGCGCCGGCGGAAAAAAACAAACTCGAGAAGCAAAAGTTGCTTTTCATTTACCGCACAGTCACTAACCCGTCAAGCCACCACAGCCTCCCTCCCCCAGCCCCCCCCAGCCCTCCTTCCTCCCACAACGCAGCGCTCCGCCACACACATCCCAGTCTTCCTCCCCGTGTCTGGGCCTCCTTGGCTGACACATCATCTTGATAAGGTATCTGCTTTTCCATTATTGTGTCGGGGGATGATGGCTAAGAGTGTGTACACGTGTACGGCTAATACCGTGCCGCTGTCCGCCTCGCTTGACGCCTCTCACCGGTGCGGCCTAATAACTCCTGATTGCTAAAGCGCACAGGCTCTCTCGCTCTCTCTCTCCCCTCCCAGCCCGACACCCTCTCCCAGGCCTGCTTCCTCTCCCCGAAATAATCGAAAGGCTCCTTTCCGCCTGGGATCCTCTGTCTAATATCTTCTCCACGAGGGGAAAATGATCCGCAGAAGATGTTGACCAGGCCGACATGCTGTTATGGATCTTGTGGAAGACTAAGATCGCTGCTCGGAGTTGGTCATGAATCAATATCAATATCAAAACGGGCTATTTGAAACCAAGAAAAACAAATTGCACCAGCGCTATAACTGATGTTACTAGACAGGTTCAGGTTATGTGAACTAACACACCAATTCAGATGAAATCATTTGGTTTGATTCTAAAACCAATGTCTCTACAGAACAGTAGTGGATCCACCTACTTGCCAGTCTTTGTGTCTCTATAAGTTCCTCCAGTATTCCCAGTACTATCTGTCTAGAATACAGTTACACAAAACATGATCAACAACATCACACACCAAGCAAGACTCGAGAATTCGGGAAAACACGAATCCCGCCCCTTCATATGGTCACTGTCACTGACTCATCTGGTTGGTAGCCAGGTAGAGAGAATTCTTGATAATTATATTTGAAAAGCTCATCACTTTGACTTTGCAGGAAGTGAAGGAGCGAAATCCATCCAAACGGTCTCAGGGCAATCGTTCTCTTTTCCCCTCTGTTTCAGTGTCTCTCTCATCTACCCGGTGACTGCTGGTTGATATATGTGTCTGCAATATACTGACTTCAGCAGAACCCCATGATTGTCTCCTTTGTGCCCCGTCCTATCAGATGGGAGCTTAGAAAGAGAGTTCTCCTTTCCGAGGCCCCAGACGTTCATTCACCCCCCAGCTCATCCAGGCTCAGGGCCTGGCCTTGAAAGGTTGGTCGGCGGGTGTCGGAGAGCGACAGAGAACGATGGGCAGGTGGATTACCCACGGAGAGAGGACGAAGCGCACTCAGACACTCTCTGATCTCTATCCGTTTTCCCGGGCACCCGACGTAATGAGCAGAGCGACCCGTTCTCACTTTTCCTCGGCGCGCACGCTTTATCACAGCGAATGCAGCATGCTGGCGAGGTTGCTTTGGTGTCCACAGGCCGTTGTTAGCCCGGCTTCCAAATCTATACAGAGAGAGCCAAAAGGGGAGAACAGAACTAATCATAGCCCGGCAACAGCATGCAACAAGAGAATACCGGAAACACGATGAAAAGAAGCAGATCCTGTTACTTTTTGTATAATTGTATTTCAATATGGCCACAGTTGCTTGAAGAAGTAGGCTGCTAGATGTACTGTTGATCGACTGAAAAGTACCGGGTACGCTGTGTCTACCTTAGTGTTGCCATACCGACACAATCTACAGTGTGTGTGTGTGTGTGTGTGTTTCATGCTTGTATTTGTGCGGTTTGTTTATGTGTCATTTGTGTGTGTGTGTGTGTGTGTGTGTGTGTGAGAGAGAGAGAGAGAGAGAGAGAGAGAGATAGAGAGCGAGCGAGAGAGAAAGAAAGAAAGAAAGAAAGGAGAGAAAAGTTCCTTTCAAAGCATTTGTGTTGCATTTGCAAGAGTGCTTGAAAACTGCTTCCAGAAGAGCCGGTCTGTTTTCCTTTCCGCCTGAGCAGAGGACAAGGTTCAGAGAGGTGAGAAGTCAAGAGGAGGACAGCTTGACAGATAGGGCTGGGGTGGCGGCGGGGTCAGCGCAAGGGAGGACCGTTTCCTCACTGATTTCTATCTCTGTCTATTAACGCAACACACCACCTGGAAGCCATGCACACAATTCTACACTCCAACCCGTAATTACAGCTTTCTGTTGACGCGCAAACACACACCCACACGCATACATGTACATGCATGTGTATATACACGCAACGACTCCACGCGCCCACTCCACTTCTTGAATAATCCGAAACCATAAACAAAACGACTCTCTTAAGAACGACGTACATCCTCCGCTTGATGTACTGTTGGGATAATTATGTAAACACATGATCCACTCTGGTTCTAACACACAGGCAGCTCCCCTAGCACTCTCTCTCCCCCCCACACACACACACACACAAACCATTCACAGATTCTCCCTTTAATCAAATATGCTTGACACGAAAAAACTTTGAATGTAAACCTTTGTCCCTGAGCAAGCGTCTCTTTGATTGCATTTTCTTCCACAGTTTAAATGAGGGCAACCTTGTCAATAGAGAATTCAATTACGCCGCACACCTGAACACACAATGCATTGGACCCCGTTCAGCATCGGCCACTGTTGGTTTAAGCATCAGTGTCTTTAATAAGGAATATTGATTCAAATGTTCTCCCGTTCTCTCGGTCCGATCTCATGCTCTCTCGCTCTCTGTCTGTCTCTCTCTCTCTCTCTTTCTGTCTCTCTCTCTTTGGCTTAGAAAGTGAACAGATTGGATTGGAATTAAAAGTGAATGGGCGTTTATTTCATTTGGGTTTATTTCCCCTCAGACAAGCAGAGCCTCTATGCCGTTTATTGCTTGGATTATCATCCTGAAAAAAAGCAATTAGTGCAAAATGATCCCTTCAATTTGTTATTATCAGAATAGAGAGGGTGGAGGAGCAGAAATGAGCATTCAAGCCTTTCTTCAAAGTACAACCATTTGGAATGGACCTAAAAAATATCCGTTTGATCATTCACAGGTGGCGGGGCCCAGTTGATGAACTCCCATTTCCGAAATGACTACCCTCGACAACGAGGACCGTGCTGTTCGTTTGTGGTTGTGTTTGGTACTAGTCACATCGGTGCAAATACGGAGAGAAAATACAGGCCTTCTCCGGGGTGAGTGACAAGGGTTGGCATTTCACTGACAGTGAAAAGTCAACAGCGAGCATCGAGAAGACCAGCAGGCCAGACCTGCGCTGGCTGTCATACCGAAGCATCATCCTTTACACGGCACTGCTTTCTAACATCCGGGAGTCCAGCTACAGCCAAGTGGAGTAGATCCATCACTCCCAGGACCTGGCGCGTACAGCGTCCACAAGCGACTTCTCCACGGATAAGTTCATAAATCGACTAAAGCGCACTTAATGAAGGTCTATGTTCCAGCCAGGGAGATTTACATACAAGTTATGACACTTCGGAAGGCTCTGAGTCGATGCAGTTATCTACTTTCATCTTGTCTCTGTTGGCTCCGAGGGCACATTTTTATCCTTGCAGGCGCTTCAGGCCAAGTATATCAATTTCGTATTACAGTCAGGAGACGGTCTCAGCAAGACCAAACCATAAAAACAGTTAACTGGATATTTACCTTCCCTCAATACATCAAAGCACACTTTTCCTTATTATACTTTCAGTACACTGGTATCCAACCATGGGACCTGATTGGCTTAGGCTACTACTACTTTCCATGAATCAACTTCCTTTAAATACCTATTTGATTGGATTTAAGAAGATCGCTGGGAAATGTACCAGTATTCATTAGCCACAGACAACACTACCTGGCATTTACATGTGTATGTACTGTACATATACATATACATCTCTAATCTATGTGACATTTATGCTATGGATAAAAAGACCCTCTTCCTCTTAGTCACTAACTGAGAATGACTTTGTCCTGTCTACATGCAGCCCCCCCATATTCATCCCCAGCCCAGAATAGAGGCGTTCAGTCGAGCATTCATGCTTCTCTCTGGCAGCATGACTGTCTACCTGCCTCTGTCACCGAGTCTGCTACCATGGGAGGGAGAGGAGGATGGAGGGAGGGAGGGAGGGAGAGAGAGAGGGAGCGAGCGATTCGTGATCTCCCATCAACCGCTCAGGAGAGCGCAGCCGCACAAGATTGATGACACCCTCCGGAAGAAACAAAAGATGGGCCGCCTGCGAGTACCGGCTTATGAGACCTGATAGACTCGTCTCTTAATAAACATCACTGATATGTCAGCCACGGCATGTTTCACCCACAGCCGCGACGTCGAGGAGGGTGACTGCGGCGAGGAACCTGGCCTCGACTGAACACCGTCTTTACCACAGTTCCATACTGTACGCCACAGTGCCCGTATCCAGATGTCGTACCAGGGACATTATAGCTACAGCCGTGATGGTAGCTCCATAGCAATTTCATGGGGATTCGGTTAGGAGGATTATTGAGGGTCAATGACAAATAATAACATGATACAGCTTACCATGCATGAACATATTCAACCTTCTACACAAAAAAACATACTTGGAACATTCTCTTGCTCATTCACATTCTACAAATGTAAGGAGCAAGTGGTATAATCAATACATGACAATTCCCGGTCTTTCAAGAGTTTATTGTTATTCAATTTTATTTCGAAAATGCCTTGGAGCTGGCATGAGAGAAAATAACACATAGGCCTGCCAAATAAATCATTAGTGAAAAGTCGAGGGCTTTTCCCAGGAGATAAAAAAAAATATATATATATGTTTAAGGAACATTTGTGAGACTGTGGGAGTCTGGACTTTCTCCTGAACATACATGTGCAGTTCTTTTCCCCCTGTGAGCTCTGCCACTTTTATAGACTACTATTTACAATATTCTGTATTCTCATGGTAAAAGCGCTGTATCTGTCACAATTCTATCTTCCAGACTCTCCCTCACTGCTGTATAATGCCTTGTTAAAGCCAGTCGCGTGTGAAATGGTGTTTTGAAATGAATGAAACCGAGCAGTAGGTTGAGGAGTAGGGGAATATTGCAATGTCAAGCTGACAGACAGGCAGTGGAAATGTAACAAGAGCTATCATCTTAAGGAAAACCGGATTAAATAAGAACCCACGATCGCGGGTGCATCTCCAGGCCCTGATATTATTGACAAGTGGTTGGCGAGGGCCATTTTTCATTGTCTCATCAAGACAAAGCATTATGGGAGATCAATCTTCACCCCTCCGCTCCCCCCCCCTCCCCCCCCTTCCACCCCAGCATCAGATAGGTTTAAAGTGCTGGGTGAAGGCTTTTTTTTTATTTTGGATTATTATTATTCCTGGAAATTTACTGAAAGTTTGCTGCTCCGCAGAGGAGTGTAGACTGCCTGTCTGAGATGAGGGTTTGGTTTAGGGGAGCGAAGGCTGGGAATGTGCTGAACCTGGTCATCCCTCTCCCCACTGGGCCAACCCTCCTAGCCTCCCACCACGCTGCACCGTGGATCAACAAGTTCATAAATCAGACCAGCTTCACATGATCAACAGAATACTCTCTTGATCGTACCAAAGCACTGTGAAGCCATGTAAAAAGGGGTCGAAACAGGACGGAAACAAGGACCCTGGTGATCGGGACGAAAGGTCCACGCTGAGAATCTCCCAATCTTGAGCTGTTCCCCGAATCCAGCAGTGACCCTATGGGCCAATACACTTTCTACGCTGACTTCACTCGAGCCTAACCCCCAGTCCCACCACCCTACAAAAACAAAAACCTCCCTTTGCTTTTTGTCGGAGAGAATAACAGGAGCAAACGGCAGTCACGTCAAAAACTCATATATCATGCCTTTAACCTTGAGAACTTGTATATCTTTAGGGGTCGTTAATTTTAAAAGTCAACCATTAACCTGGGGTGAAGTGAGGATGAAGGAAGGAACGCAGACCTATATAAAACAAATGTATATTTGCAGACTTGGCCTTAGGGAGGAAGGCAGCATGCCACAGAAGAGTGTGGGACACAGTATGTTCGTATGCTTGGTAACACTGGTTCTCATACTCAAACCGACAATATCCCCTGTATGGTTGACGTAAATTAGAGACTTATTTTTCTCAAACTAACTTTTCTGTAGTCTGTACTACGACTGAACTCATAAATTGTTATAAATTGAGACAGAACCACCAAATTAGTGTCCAAATTCATCTCAAATTCTTCTCACACACTGACTTCTTATCAACGCCCTGTAATATTTTCCCTAGTAACACTTTTGTAATGATTATCACTTGTCTGAAAATAATTTAGTAAAATAATATTGATCTGAAAGCTCACAAATGAGAAACAGAGACTATTATTTTTTTACAAATTATACCCTGCATGCATTTCTGTATAATCACATAATTAACAACTTTACAAGCTTCATATTGTTTTGTTGACACATACATTTTACAACTCAAAAAAGAGCTGCCTAATGTTGTCAGCCAGTTAAGTACCTACTAGTTTCACTACTAGTTCCATTGCTTTGCAATTACCTCTGTATTTGACAAATACTAGCTACTCGAGTTACACAATGCTAACCTTTCATGTGAACACAACAGGGTTCAGGACTCTAAGTGAAACATAAACAATTCACTACCCGTCTCCGCCAGTGAGCCAGTCTTCCACGACTGACTGCAGACCCCTCTGGTATTGACTTCATTGCCCCACCGGGAGTTAGATGTGGAGCTTTGGCGCTGCCTGTTGATTGCACTTCGGTCGATCATTTCCTTGACCCGGTCTAACAATGTCACATTTGAGCAGTCTTGCTTCTTCCACCGCAGATGTTGTTCCACAGAGCGGGGTTTTTTCTCACTCAACACTCCGTTAAAAACCCATGGTCTAAGAGTTATGTGTCACTCAACCATTTCCCAGTTTAAATATTTTTTTTTTTATCTTTGTATGATTTGTAGCAATACTTTGTCAGAACAGAATTGCCTACAGCACCATACAAAAACAACATTTAATTTAAAGCAGGAAATGCCTTTTGAAGAGTTCCAAGAATACTTTTTAATAAAGGCTCTTTTGATACTGTCATCTATTGACATGGTGACAATGAAACATTTTTTGTCCATAACTTTCCCCAAAAAACTTGTAACCCACACTGTGTCCCACAATGGGGAACATTTTCCATCTTAGAGAATAACATGTCCACGACAATTATCAACTTTAAATGACGAAATGATATTACATCTTTAATCAAAATCTACATCCATAAACTACATCGAAACCATCAACGCAATTATCCACGACCAACGCATACAAACTTAAAGACGTGGTTAGTCAGGGTAGCTGACAATAAAAAAAAAAAGAGAGACCTTTGCGTGGCCTTCCTGGGGAGAGAGACTGTGACCCAGAGCTGGGTTTGTGAGGATTAAGATGTTTGACGAGCGGGGCCCCCTGACCGAGGCGGTTTCTGACCACAAATAAACATCAGCCTGAGCAGGTCCCCGCGCTCTGGCCTCAGCAACAGGAGCGCATCAATCACAGCTGGAGTAGGGGCTCCCCAAGGCAGGGGCACTGAGGAACAAGCCAGGCCCAGCTGCCGCCCAGCGCCACACACACACGCACACACACACCATAGCTTAATCCCTTCACAACGGCTGAACTCTGATAGACACTCTGTGCTCCCGCCACGGAGAAAGGGAAGGATATAGACAGAGAACAGGGAAACATCAGTGAGTTACTGTACATTGTAGGGAGATGCCTGGTGGGGGATTCTTTGTGGTGTTTTTTTTTTTTTTTTACTGATTTACTTCTCGAATCTAACTCCCTTAACATCCTAAAATATTGGTCCTCGGGAAAATCTACCATAGCCGTGTTTGTGATCTTTAAGGATATTAAGTCTATCACATGTAGTCATTTTATGAAGTTTTTCTACCACCTCTCCAAGGTGAAAATAAGGTCTTATGTAGCGCTAATAAATCTGAGCTGGTGTGTTAAGATACTCACCATTTCTGCCCTTTGAAAGAATACGTTTCTAGAAAATTCTGCATTTGAACAGAATCTTCATTTTTCAATTGAAAGTTAAGAGCACTGTCCACATTTTATGGAAATGTACTTTAATATTGTATATTATCTTCATGTGTATCTTCATGCTTTGTTTGATTTCAATCTTGTTTTTCCTTGCACAACCCCCAAAATGAATTGGCATTATCATGACTTAGTAGTTCTCTATCAAAATTATCTTCTTTTTTTTTTTTCGCAGTTGTATTATGTACTCATTGTAAACATAGATATAATAGCTTTGAAAGAACAAACACAAACATTAAAAAATAAAAAGATTTATAATTGACTAAATATCGCTGAGGTGCACACTCAAATACATTTTTTTTTTTTTTGCATTTATTGCAATCCTTCACAATCTAAAATTGAGAGTTCTGCATTTTCCTTTCAGATGACTTAAAAGTAAAACCAACCTGGAGCCTGGCCTTATGTTCCTGATGGTGTGAGAGCTGTGGGGTGGGGTAGGGTAGGGGCCGTGAGCACCTCTGGTTAATATTGCCCCCTGCTGGTTCTAAACATAATGTGGGTTAAAGCACATGGTTCACTTGGAACATTTAACACAAATTATCTTTGGAATATGAAAATAATACATGTCACTCACTATAATTTTGGAACTCAATTCAGACTATTAGTCATTCATATCTGTCCAAAGCTCGATAAATGTTAGACTGTCTTGGTATAACATCAGGAAACACAAGTCAAACTATATATTTAATAAAAAGGTCAAATATATTTCGCTACAGACTGCTGTAGATCCCTTGATTATCCAAAGTCCTTTTCATAGATATTTTCAAGTATGAACTAGTATGCTGTTTATGGTCTCTGCATTCATGTGAGCATTTGCAGCAGAGAGAAAATTTAATAGCGCCAGCAAATTAATCTCCTCAATGTGCATAAACAGCAAAACTCTATTAAACTGCTGAATATTCATTTCCCAGAACGCAGTGTGAGCAAATTAGATATGCTGACCTCATCTACTGAACTGATTGATATCTGTCAAAAACTGAAGGCTGCCAGACAAGAGTGAAGATCCACCGGACAGAAATCAGAAGACATACCTGGCCATACACTGTCTTGGAGAAACAATATAATTCATTATGACTTCCACAGTGGCATATTTGTCCATGTGTTAGGATAGCGTTGAAAGTGACAAGACTTATCCTGTTATCGGTAGATAAACAGTTTTAGAAGGCCCATCAAATAAACAAGTTCAATGTCACATATGGCCTTGAAGATAATTTGTGAGTCGTGACCCAGAAACGTGTTTTTTTGATTAGAGTCTAAAACGAAGAACCGGTTTAGGATGCGTTAATTAGTCAAGGAATCTTTCCATGTGTCGTTCTCCATTATTAACATAGCCTATACAAAGCCGTCCATGTAATTGATATTGTGAAAGAAGATCATAAAATCTACCTAAATCAAATAAAACAGTTAATTGGCAGACTTATTACATTCCGGAGTCCATCATTAAGAATTACATTCAATGAAACCTCCCTCCATCATTCCTTTTCTCTGGGAGGTAATTGAATTTCTAATAGAAAATCTACAGTCGTTTTTGAAATGACCTTTTTCAATTAAGGCTCTTTAATTGAAAGTATATCTTTTGCTATCATTGGGTGTCATTTAATTAAACTATATGAAAAAAGATATATAGGACAGTTTGATTTTAAAAACTACATAATGTGCAGATTTGTGTCTATGGAATTGTACTATACAACAGACAGGATCAACTCTCTTCAATAATAGGGTATCTATTGTCTGTCTCTTAAAAAAAAAAAAGGAGATAAAGAGATAAAGATAATATAACAATACATAGAAAATCCCATTACTTTTGTGCATAGTAAATGATGCCAGTCACTCTCAATATTCCCATCAATCATAGATATTTGCCATCAATGTTAAAGTCAATGGGAAGCACAGTGGATACAATGTGTGATGGGAAGCAGCCGGGTTCAGTAACAGCACCACAGAGACAATAACATGTCAGTACCCTCCGCGGCCAGCTGAGCTGAGAGTTGAAAAGGATTTCAAGTGAATAATAAGAGCGGTCCCACGAGTGTTCCATTAACTCCAACAACATCTGACAAACAAACAGCAGACTCTGTCCGCCGCCACTCGATGCCGGCCCCAAATGTATCAATCTCACTCTCTTGGCACCGTACGGCGATGTTCGCGGACGCTTCCTTTACTGCAGCTGTTAAATGCCCCTCCAGACCCCAAAACCCCCCACCCCCACCCTTCCCCAATTCCCCCAATCCCCCCTTTTCTTTTCAAATCAAGTTCAACATCTGGAGGGGGGGAGAAGTCCCCCCAAACTCCTTTTGTTCCCCGCGTCAAACAGATTTTGAGACGCGAGCTAAACCATGACCAGAGGCAGCTGTGTCTATAGAAGCCTTAATTTAACCTTAATAGGGTGTAAGAGTTTCAGTAGCCGTCACTTGAGGTAGATCTTTGTTTGTTTGTTTATTATGTTACTCAGCTTGATAGAAAGATACTGCTCAGTAACATTGAATATGTAAAGGCAATTCGATTGGTCCCATATTACGTCAAATTTGGATCAAAATCGCCGATGTACATTGGCCAAAAACAATGTTCAAACTAATAATAAATACAATTTCAATGGAAATTGTTTCCAAATGGATTTGGGAATGTGGTCAATTATTATTCACGTTATATGGCTATATTTGTCTCCTGACGAGTAACTAGAAAAATAAAAAGTGAGGTTTTGACAGCCGTACTGTAAGTGAAGGAAATTCAAAGCAGATTTCCAAATTCCACATAATCCCAGAGCACATTCATATACTGTAATGTAATCAGCCTAATAAAAAGAACCCAACAGCAGGGACAAAGGGTTATGTCAAGTTGCGAGACATAGACTCAACCCCAAGCGACAAAGATATGTGACAGTATCTGACCAATAGGGACTAATAACTGGAGAGAAGAAAAAAAGAAAAACATCCTGGATTACATAGCCGGGGCGGCGGTTGTTTGTTTCAAATGCGCCCTTCTGTGTATCACCCCTCCAAACATGAGATGCGTTTACATGCAATGTGACAAGACTTCTTCTATTCTTAACTTCTGCTCCTGTGGCTGTTGGGAGGAGGAGGAGGAGGAGGAGGGAGAGAGGGGGGGGGGGCTTCTGGCAGTGGCCTGACAGAAAAGCGTCTGACACGGGCTCCCTATTCCGCCGCTGCACCACAGCGCCTGTGAGACAACACCCAGCCATCTGCCGGGGCCCTCCTGCTCGGCCCCGCCGCCGCCGACAACGCAACAAGCTAATTAGGAGCTTTACCGTTTGCTAATTGCGTACGCGGACGAGTGTCGCTGGATATTCTCGATTTTTTTTTGGGGGGGTGGGGGGCCTTATTCTCCCCACGATTAAAAGCAAATGTAGCATGTAAAGCTGTGCAATCGTCTCTGCGACCCCGGCGTGATGATGATTTAGGGCGACACCCGACAGACAGCTGGAATGGCTGAGGGCCACCTGGCTACGGAGGGGCTGTGAGAGAGAGATGCGCTCCCAGGTCCGGGGGACGCAGCCAGATGCGAGTGGCGTGGTACTTAGGGGACGCTAGACACATGATAGCACCGCCACCATGTAATATTCAAATGCACTTCACCTGTCGTTAGAAACAGACAGCGAGGAAGAGAAGCAGGAAGACGACTTTAAGGTTCCCCTCCTACCATGATGAGCTGCCGGCTTTTAACTCGTGCCTCTGGGGTTCATTTTAACTTGACACATTTCGGTCAAAGGATACTTGCACATTCAGACCGATATGAGTTAACCCTAGTCACAGACATGTGCTACAGCAAAAGGACTGTATGCAGGTTCTTTGCATGACGTTCTTTGCATTCTTGCATCACTCCCGCCCACTAGATTGGATTTGACACCCTTTCTGATTAGGTGACAGGAAAGCTGCAGTTGTACGCCTACTAGACCTAGTCAGTGATACATTTGTACCTGGGTCAAATACAATCCCGTAACAGTCCGAAGAGAGAGAGAGAGAGAGAGAGAGAGAGAGAGAGAGAGAGAGTCAGAGAGAGAGAGAGAGTCAGAGAGAGAGAGAGAGAGAGAGAGACAGAGAGAGCCAGAGAGAGAGAGAAAGAGAAAGAGAGAGCCAGTAGCTCTGGTCATGGCAGAAACTTGTTATCTATGCCAAATCTGCCCAGCATCTGGTCATGGGAGAGAGGAACAGAGGGAAAACAGGGTCTGAACGCAGGAAAGACTTTGATTAAAAGTCCCCGTTGGTTATCTTTCAGTTTTCGTACACCAGCTCGTGTGATGGAAAGAGTGTGTTACGTGTTGTGGTGAACTGTGTGCTGCCTCGAGGGCTGTTCTCGCTGGCAGACACACCGCTGACACGACGCTCAGGATCGAGCGGCGCTACAGGAAGCATGCCTAGGCTTCGCCACAGCTCAGTCACGAAACGCTCGGAAGTGGTGAAATGTTGAATCCGTCTCAAATTTGACCGTTTATCTTTGAGGTGGTATACTCCATATTGCATGACATTTTTGCTATATGACTTATGATCAGTTACAACAGCACTGTCGTGCGCTTCAAAACAGATTTGAAACATATTGGACCTCCTCAAAGCTGAAAGCGGACATCAAAAAGCCTTTTGTTCTCACTCACTCTTCACTGGGAGTTTTGTGGAAAATAAATAAATGAATAACGTAGATAAAATTTGACGATCAAGCGAATTAAAAAGGCAAAGATTTAAGCATTAGTATATCATGGGTCTGAGCAAATATAGCATGTATAAAAGTATATGATGGTATATTTCCTCAAATATTTGATAAACCACGGGTATTGGATTTCTGCCTATTAAATATATACTTTTTATTTTTAAACTTTCAACACTGTTGCTGGTACATTGTGGAGAAATGTGCAAAAACTGAACAATGGCCTTGCCACTTGAAAGCTATTCATCAAGGACTGAAAAGACTAACTTCCTGATACATAATAAAAACAGGGCCTTGGGCTGCCTTCAGATTCACACTGCGCGGACCGTCATTATTAGTAACTCTGACAAGGTATCAGACATGCTCATCTTCTCTGTAACAATAACGCACATAAACAGGATTTTCCGTCACCAAGAATTAACACAGAGCTCTGTTTGACTTCCAGCAACCTTTTTTCTGAACTAAATTCACTTTTGAGGCACAATATAAATTGGACTGGGCCACTATGCGAAGAGTGGGCAACGGATTTTTTCATTTTTTTAATTCCTTTTTTTCCTTGACAGGTTTTTAGAGAATAGGAACATTTTCAAATTTCCTTTTTAATTGCTTTCCAGCAGTGGTAACAAAGAGGTCATTTACAATGAACCAGACCACATACAATATCACTCTCTGCTGGCTTGTCCTAGTTTTTAGTGTAAGAAACTTTTAATTCAAAGTACTGTGTAGATTAATTTTCTGATATGTTAAGCATTGTTCTGAATACTAATTTGACACCATTTTATTGTGCAAAGCAAGCCTTTTCATCGAAGCATAATTAATGGGATGGTAAGGCTTTTATGGTGCATGTTAAAGCAAAAATGAGCCAATTACTGTTTCTGTTTGAGGAGAAAATGACCACCTCTAAGCCTGGCTTCCATTTAGGTGTCCTACTTAATGTTCTTTAAAAAAATATATATATATTCAGCATTCGGCAAGACACAGCCAGAGGGTCTATGCATGATGCTCTACCATACTGCAATCTATTAGTACCTCTGATCTTACCAATATAAAACTGCATTATGTGACTTGATCTCAAATTGTTTTGGTCTGTTTATATTGTGTTTTGTTCGGATGAAAAAGGCCCCCCAAAAATATGGCATGTTTGCCATATTCAGCTGGAAAGAGCTTACAAAGAGATGCCAGGGAAAAAGCACAGTTTATTTGTGCTGGCCTTCCTCTAAGATCACAGCGCCTTCTGGGGTTATGCCGCCATCTGGGTGTGGTAGTTGGGTACTACAGCAACAACAAAGCCATGCAACCTCTACCGTCATCACTTAAAAAACATATATAAAATTGGTCGTATTTTGAGAAAACTAAAAATGTTATGCTTTCATTGATCCATTCCAATATGGCCTCCCACCCATAACCCAGTGTGTGGGTTGAACTACCGTCCTGATTTCTGTGTGTCTACAGTAGCAGCTGTGGAATGCAACATTTTGGTTGGCCCCACTGTGGTATTGTAGCATTGAAAAAGTTGAATCAGCAGGCAAGAAACATGTTCAGCTTTAGTTCTCTCTTTACTTCACTCTTCCTCTGCGTACAGCATTTAACAAAACGTATCAGCCTTGTAGTACTCCCACTGGTGGTTACTCCAAGTCATAGCACAATACAACACCCACCAAATCTCACTCCTAGGTTTTTTGAAAAGTTGGTTAATATCATCTGTTGAATTGATGAAAGAGTTGCCATGTTATGTAAGCAGAGGGAGGTACTGCTGGGAAAATAAATACTGAGCCCTTCTCAATAATCTTTTCAGGATACTTCCTTGTCCCAACATTGAGACTACAACACACGATTTCCAGAAGTTCCTATTTAATAGTCATGTGAGACTAAAACAATAATCTGTCCTTTACTTAATGTATCTGCAGACGTTTTATCAAAAGTGACTTAGGTACAGGGGATCATTTTAAACTGAGCTGTAGCATCCTGAAAGGCCTAGACTTAAATATTCTACTGGGGCACAGGCCCCTATTCATATCCCTTTTTTCTTTCAAGCTTGATGCGCACAATGCACTACTAGGCTATAGAACCTCCCCTTGCTTAACCCACTATACAACAGTTCAGGGACGCAAGTTTGATATCAGCTTTGGCAAGGACATCAATAGTTAATGCGAGCGCGCACATTTCTTTCGCATTCATCTGTTTGTTTTTTTTGCTGGGGCACGTGCCCCAGTAAAAAGGGTCTAACAACGGCCATGCATATGACCAAGCCTGTGCCTCTCAAATAGGAGATATCTAAAGAATCGAAGTACAGAATCAAAATGGTGTGCAGCCAGGATGTCACAATTGTTGCCTCATTGTCATAGACTATTAACACAAACCGACTGTGTCATTTAATTATTTATAGTTTGTTGCTATAATGTTTCCCTTTACTGTCAGTTTAGAGTCGTCAGGATGTCAGTGACCATTACCAAAGGTGAGGGGGTGACCGTGTTCACTGTGGCCTCTAACCCCAAAAGCGATTGGCCAATTTTGTTCCAAATATTCGGGACCCTGTGCTGCAGTCCAACATGCGATTTGTCTCAAAGACGGAGGAAGCTCCAAGGCAGTTCTCTGTCAGCTCTGGGGGTATGTTATTCAGCTTTATGTGTTGTTTTATGGGTAGGTGCAAATTGATGTCCAGAAGAAATATATAGATGTTTCAAACAGCAGGAATTGTGATTTTGTGATAAAGAAAAAAAAATGATTCATGATTTTCAATAGGCGTAATTTATTAAACCTACAATTGTGAAGAAAAAAAAATGCACCGGCTTATTTGTTGAAATTATATTTTTAAATCTACACAATATGTCCAAACTTTTGACTGGTACTGTACATAATTGATAATTTTCAGAACAGCTGATGATAGAAAAGCCAAATCCTAGTGGATGCATACGTTCTGTTATTTCCAAGACAGCTAACATCTAAGAGTTTTGGAATAACAAAGTGTGTGGCTTTAAAATTTCTTTGCAGAGACAAAATCATTATACATTTTGGTACTTTTAAGACCCGTTTTAGTAAATAAGATGTAATGTTCCCTTACATTTGAATTTCACAGGCTATACAAATCATGGTAGGGATTCTCAACATAGGCCTTGGAGCGATCCTTTTAAACTCAACTGGTGAGCCGCTTTTGTTTATGGGAACTTTTATTAAAATCATGTTTGCATGGCACAATTATTGCATGGCACAATTATAAAATAATTCTAAATTGTATTACAACTGTGTAATTTCTCTATCTTAATCTAATATCATGTTAACACCTTGTGTTTTATGATGTGTGTCCTAGCTGAAAAGTTCCCGAGTCCCTGTTTGGTGAGATACTTTCAAGTACCATTTACTTTGAATTATAAGTCAATAAAGGCAGTTGCATCTAACCCATATACACCTGTTTGCTATGGGTTTCAGACTCCTTTCAGAACTCGTCATTTTGTAGATGCATATCCATATCCATCAGAAAAACATACCGTACATTTTTTACATTTTCTTTTTGTTCATTATGTTTAAATGTTCACTGTTTGCACCTGCCAACCAAAGTAAATTCCTTGTTTGTGACCACTTACTTGGCGATTAAACTCGATTCTGATTCAACATTTCTTGTTTTTACAGTAATACTGCATATAATTACATATCATCTCATGTTTGTGTCATTTGCATTTATGTAGCAGATGCTATTACCCAAAGCGACGTACAAAATGTCAACAAGAAATCTAGGATTTAGAGCTGTATAACAGTGTTACAGCGCAGGAAACACCAAAAAACTCTGTTAAAAGAGTCATTGACTACATTTAAATATTCATTAATTATTTTTCCTAACATCAGCAATGTTTCAACATCTTCCATGTGATTTTCCTTTCTGCCGTTAGATGCTTAGAAATTCCTTGCAAATCGTCCTCGCTGTCCTTCAGTTATGCGTCACCATCAGCTCTGCAGTGCTGGGTATGAAGGCCTTGCACAAGAACAGAAAGGAGCAGCACAAGGTAACATTAAAGTGGTTGTGAGCGTTTTGCTCACCCTTCCCTGCTTTTACAGTGTTTTTTAAACACCACTTCTAGAGCCGAAGACCCAGAGAAGTGCAGTCCACTTGTGGAGGTTGTGACTGCCTAAACAAAGCATTCAGTTTGACACAATATATTGCTTATCCTAACCAAATCGTGCGCAATACCTTATTGTAGACACAGATTTAAATGTTTTACTTCTATTACTGTTTTGTTTTGTTTTTTGTAGCACTGGGGTCTTTATGGTTGAAGTTGAGTTGGTTGCAAATCAACACTTTTGAGGCCATTTAAAAAGTATGTATCTGCAAAACAGGTTGTGAATTTACTGCTTAAATACACTGAGAACTACTTTTCTACTTCACGATTCCAGTTTGCATGATTAAAGAAAACACCTTTCATTTATCCTCCTATTGTATATGTATCCGTCTTTTGTCATTCACTAGTGATAAAATAAAAGGTTGTGGAATGAGAATTACAGGACAGAACAGTTAAATATTTGTATTTATTTTAAACAACACCTATAGTGCATTAACCATCTTGGAAGAGAAAAGAAGCTGTGTCTGTTAAATATAAGTCTATGGATTATTCACGGTTTGTTATTGCTTCCTAAGGAGAAAGAGTAAACCGCTGGTGACCATATTAACCACCTCAGGCATAGTAAACATTCAGTCACGTGAGCTTTTTTTTTGTTGCGGCCGCCCTCTTCAGGACCGATTCGCAGCCTCTCCTCGGACCTCCTCAGTGAGAATGAATGATGTCGCACACGAAAGTAGCACACTTCACCACCGACAAAAAGCAAGGGGAATTAAAGAAAATACGTAGATACTTTATGTTTCAATCCTCATTTACTCTCAAGTGAACTGCCAAGTTTCTTGCCGTAGCCTTTGTAACGAAAATGTAACACAACTTTTTTCCACGGTTTCAAGCAGTACCAAACTTTTTCATCTTGCATTTTTATTTGTACAGTTGCACAGTTTATTTGTGCTGGCCTTCCTCTAAGATCACAGCGCCTTCTGGGGTTATGCCGCCATCTGGGTGTGGTAGTTGGGTACTACAGCAACAAAAGCCATGCAACCTCTACCATCATCACTTAAAAAACATATATAAAATCGGTCGTATTTTGAGAAAACTAAAAATGTTATGCTTTCATTGATCCATTCCAATATGGCCTCCCACCCATAACCCAGTGTGTGGGTTGAACTACGGTCCTGATTTCTGTGTGTCTACAGTAGCAGCTGTGGAACGGAGAGGGGTCTCACCTGAGATGCGGATGGTGCTCAGAGCTAAGGAAAGATTCGAGAGAAAACGTCATTCACACAACTCCAGACTGCACATAAGCATGCCTGATTATGATCATTTTCAAACGTATTCAGATGAACTCAAAATGAAAGTACGTACATAGACTTTAAATGGACGGAGGAAATGGATCGATGGTGACTGGGGACCTTTGTTGGCAGATCTTCTACAATGCCCGGAGCAACAACAAAAAAACTATTATATTTAACATTCAAACGAAGCACATGCACAATTTTGGGCTAATATGATGATGCAGAGAGGCCAGTTGCAATGAATCAGCCCTACTTTACCTTTGACCTCTGACCTGAACAGAGGCAGGATCAGTCTGAGGCCATGGTGGATGGTAAAGCGCAAAGTGGTTTGTTCCTCTGTGGACATTAAGGAACACGAGTACATACATTTCATATGAAAAAGATAAAGAAAAGATCCTCAAAACCATTGAAAACCGTAATTCCAAAACTTAAAAAAATCCCCCTTTGCATGTTTTTATTTAGATTCATGTCGATAGCGAAATACTGCATATATTTTGATGCCCCTAACGTTGTGCAATTTCCCCTCGGACAGACAAATAAATTGCTGGTCTACTCTACATAATGTCTAACAGTCAAAATCATAGGGGTTTACCTGCGGCAGAGGTGATTGTCTTGATTTTTCGATACTGGTCTTTCAAAGGGTTCAAGTAGTCAGGGGAGGTCAGCGGTGGCTTCTTTGTCCCCTTGACAACGGTCAGATTGTTTGTCACCTTCTGACAGCAAAACCTACAGAGGCAGAGGGTCCATGTAGTCAACTCGGATGGACAATATGAAGCAAACTCATTTAGGGAACAGTAGGAAAACCTTACGCCACAAGAACAGTTTCTTTCCATCTGCCACTTGCCTCTTCAACAAGGCCAAGGGCTCACACAGACTTTAAACCACAGACTTTAAACCATTGCCACATATTGCACCCTTGCCATTTTTGCACCCATGTCATATTTGCACTAAGCACCCTATTTGTATTTTTATATTGTACATTATGGCTATTTTATACTTTATATTTATTATATTTTACATACCTGTCCCATTAGTATTAGTTAATTAGACTTTGCACCTTTTGTATAGTATAGTTAGAAATGCTTAAACGTACACCACTTATTTAAAATGTACTCCTATATGTTGAATGTATGCACCTTCCTGCCAAAGTAAATTCCTTGTCTGTGCAAACTTTCATGGCAATTAAAACCCTTTCTGATTCTGATTCTGAAAATGTTTGTTCAGGAGCTAAATTCATAGGTTGCATTTAGAGTAAAGGGAGTTTGAATTGGGAAAATAGTTTTCCCATTGCATCAATTTAACAATAAAAGTCAAATCCAGTCAAAATCTAAATTCAAAACCAAGTCACAGTAGAGAAAGAAGTGTTGTTGTCTAACTTTCTCCAACAGAAGATCAGGTTGGGGAAGACGGAAAGGATGGCAGGGTGAAAAAGGCCACGGTCTACTTCCCCTTCCCAAAAATGCTGCAGAATGAAATCCCTCTGATTTTCAGCAATGTTGATCTGCGAAAAAAACACACAACAAAAAACACTTGTGTTCACAAACCATAATCTAATTTTCAGACAAAACAACCACTTAAATCTTGAAACGTTTCTGTTCTCTACAGAGACACCGACGGTCAAACGTGATCGTTATCATCTCAAACCAATTCAAAGAGCCCGCGTACCCGAAGTTTGGGCGAGATCTCGGACTTGAGGAAGAGCATGACGATCATGTCCGCCTTCTTGTGCAGCATGTCGTGGTCGTTCTCCCCGTTCATACCTGCCGACTCCATCACCGCGCACGCGTCCGCCAAGCTGCGGAACCTGCCACACACACGCGAGGGTCATTTCGAGGGTCAAGAGACCCCGAGGGGCGCTCGGAAGCTCTCTTGGGAGGGCTGAAGGGCAGGCTACCTCTCACACTCCAGATAGAAGGACAGGTCGTTGACCAGGAAGTCCACGACGATGACCTTGCGATTGATGACGCGTACTTTCATGGGGGCGTCCCCCTCTTCCTTGGGGGGTAGGGGGGCGTCTGAGTGCGTCTGGTTCAACATGATGTCAGAACAAGCTGGGGGAATTCCAATGCATCGTTACCACCGTAAATCATTAGGCACTTCCAATAGGGACCATCGACAAACGTTTCACTTGGGGCGCAAGGGTTCAGTCAAAGCTCCCAAAGAGTCTTTACCTTCGGAGAAGCTGGCGTAGCTGTGTCTCAGGTACTGTTCGAAGGTACTTCTCGTGGACGGGTCTTTCATGGCGTTGCGGAATTTGCAGACACTTTTAATAAATCGGGTGAGCACTCTCCAGACGTTCCTCTTCAAGGGCAAAAGGGGACGTTTTGAGATGAGCAAGTCGAATGCAAAACAGGTCTATAGCCACCGTATGGATAAGGAGCCATGAAAGTCTGACCAGTTTGTTGCTCAGCAGTGTTGCTCTCTGGGTGGTGTCCGTGACCACTGTTGGACAGGGTGGGAAGGTGTCCTGGTACACTTTAAACCTGCAGCCGTACAAATACACACACTCAGACAGCCTTCCGCTTGTAGTAAGATCGTCATACGCATGCCTTTGTCCACCATAAGGGTGAGACCTGAAAAGGTCAGCTTTTGTTTTCTTACTGGTTTAGGACTTTAGGACAAAACTAGCCTAAGCCTAGCGCCCACATACAACAGTGGACGGTACCATGTGCTTTCAAGAGACTTTGAAACCATCTCTTGGACGTTGTAGAGAGTCGCACAGGTGACATGTTGCATTTGTGACACCTGGAAGATGATGTCAGCCTTGCACTGCAGGTATTTCACTGTTGAAGGAGTGACAGGACAAACAATGCGCAAAACAAAACTAAAACAAACATTTAGAGACTTGGGCCTTTAAACTTGACAACAAATCATGGTATTTATAATCCCTCAAGTGGGATAGGTACCTATCCCACAATACCTACTTGAATTCAAAACAAGATAATTCCCCTACAGACAAAGAAAGACTAAATAAAATGAATGAAACATGTAAAAAAATGTACTGGAGTCACTCCGCAGAAAGAACCTATCCACAATGGCATGGACTTTGGTTCTTTGGGCTTTAGTATGATCCAAAGCCTTAAGCTTTTCCACTTCCTGTATGTACTGCAGGGGTCCATAGGCATTATTTACACGCAAGAAGCGTTTGAAGAAATCCAAACTCACAGAAGACCTGAACACATCCGCAAATGACCTGGATAGGACAGGTGAAAATCAACTCAAATATTTCAATTCACAGATGAACAATGTACAGCCAAATGGAAAACAAGTACCTTGGCCTCATCGAAGGCCTTCGCATGAAACTGCTGTTCTTCTTTAACATGATGGGAATTCTCTTTATCACAGTACTACTGGGTACTGTTTTTGTGGATTCACCTATTTTACATTCCAAATAAATAAATGAAAATACATCAATTGTCGTAAGGAAATCGTTAAATTGCATACATGTAACTGGTTTATTCTAGAATATATATATTATATCTCACATACTGTATAACCACTCAGGTCTTGATTCTTACCAAAGCTAGGCATCTTCTTGTAATAGAGCTGGTAGTTTAAACTTAGTTGTTCTGCTGCCTTGTTTGGATACCTCAACGCCAACAACTCAAATGGTAGATCAAATGGATCTACAGATGACAAATTCACATCCAGGTTCCGGTACAGGCCAGCAAAATGCTCTGAGTTCATAACTTTAGTCATTTAGCAGACGCTCTTATCCAGAGCGACTTACAGTAACTACAGGGACATTCCCCCGAGGCAAGTAGGGTGAGGTGCCTTGCCCAAGGACACAACGTCAGTTGGCATGACCGGGAATCGAACTGGCAACCTTCGGATTACTAGCCCGATTCCCTCACCGCTCAGCCACCTGACTCCATAACTAAGCTCTAAAGAGTCCACACATCCTTTGACAAGCTCTTACCACACTTTATGTACTGCATGTGGACAGACCCTCCCCTAGCCACATCCTCAAGTGCTATCTGAGCCCAGCTCTCCTCGGACACCCTCGATGCGTCATCGCCATGGCTACAGCAGGCCTGACTCAGGGCCAGCGCCTCCCTCATGCGACACCGCTGCTGCTCTGCCGTGTGGTGACCACTAGAGGTCAGTATCCACCCACAGTTTTCATCTTCACTCTTGTCATTGTCAAACTAGAGGGGGAAAGAGGACTAAGTGACAACATTTAGGACCTTAACAAGATTTGAGAGAGATAAAATACATGAACACAAGACATAGTTACCACATAGGAACTGAAACAGTTGTCCTCCTCGTCCAAAAACGCATCGTACGACACCCAAAGCACCTACAGAAAACAAAATGCCTGTCAGTGTCAAAAAAAATTATCTATGAGACTTGAATGCAGCTTTCTGGTCGTGAACCCACTTTACCTGGCAGATCTCATGTCTGGCTTTGTATATCCATGGGATAACCGCTCCAGAGGGAAGGAGTCTGCTAAGATGGCTGCTCGTCTCTGCCTCAAGCTGGACCTCTGTCTCCGCGGCTTCCGACAGGTAGATAAGGATGATCCTCCTGGCCACGGCCTGCTTGTGCCCGTCGAAGGAGTCATCTCCCTGGGCCCTGAGAGACATCCTGAGGAACAGCTCCAGCTCCTGCCACAGGGCCAGATGGCACAGCTGGGCCCGCAAGCTCTTCTCCCGCAGGAACGCGTGGAAGGGGCCGCCGGCGATGCCGTCCGCCGACAAGGCGAGCGTCAAGTACCTGAGGCCGCGGAGCTCCGGGGGGGAAGCTGGGACTGGGAGGTTAACGGGGAGGTAGAGGGCAGGGGTCTCCAGGCAGACGTGTGGGACGACCACCTCCTTCACCTGACTCTCCGCCTGTCTGGAAGGGGCAGTGCTGGCGAGGCACGGGTCCGCCTCTCTAGCTTGGCCGCTGCCCTCTTTGGATGTCAAAGGCGTCTTTTTAGGCTCGGCATCAGTCGCAACCGCCTGGAAGTCCATCTGATTGTGCACAACGTTGGTGCATCCCTCCTGGTCCGTGGCGGCCCCAAATGGAAGCCACTGGCAGAAGCTAGGTCGAAGACCCTCAGCCTCCAGGGTGGTGGTTGCTGGTTCCTGCGGTTCCGTCCACAGGAGCCTCTTGGTGTGTTTAGAACAGTAGGTCACCGTGGAACTCCCAGGCGGCAGCCCCTCCTTCTCCTCCAGGCCCAGGCCCAGGCCCGCATCCTGGGGAAAGGGTCTTAGATCCACAGCCGCAGCCTCGAGGGAGGCTATGGAGCTGTACTGCTGAGCGACAGAGCTGCACTCGGATACACGTTGTATGGAGGTCTTACAGCATTGCAGGAACTGAGGGAGCCAGTAGACCTGGAGCCGCTGCAAGGCTTTGGTGTACATCTGAGCCAAGACTTGCTTTCTGTCACCATCAGGATGGTCACCGGACATAATGTCCACGAAGGCATCTACCGAAAGCCGCAGACCCGTGGCAACCGAAAGAAACCGGGGCGGAAAAAAAACAAGTCATGAAGACCGTTTCGAACCGTGGACGGTTGCGGTCGAAAAATGGTCCTGGCTGTTCTACAGGTGGCTGAAGTGTGGTGTGACGTCGGCCGGTGCTACCTGTGGAGATGCGGCAGGCAGTCGGCACACTTGACCCCTCCCTGAGGTGAACTACCTTGATCACAGTCAGGAGAGAGTGGCACCTGGGGTCCTCGGCATTCATCGCAAGCAACCGCGACACTCGAACACAGAACGCTACCAACTCCTCGCCTTAACAAACACAAGAGTGTATTCATAATCTGTAGACCCATACCTGCCGTACAGATCCCAGCTCTAACACAATGATTAACTCCTTTCAGTTGACTTCTATGTATCACGACTGATGGATAGAGTGTGATTTTAAGGGAGTCGTGGCTGCAAAACACTGACCTCGAGAGCTTTGTATGAAAGTGCAAAATCGATTCATTCCCCTGACACTGCCAATGCACTTCTTAAGTAGCCACTGGTCCGCTGTTGTCCAGTTTAGAACATCTGTATAACGTTCTTCAAGATCAAATCAAAGTGCATCTTATCTGCCACATCGACATCAGTTAGGTATAACAGCGAAACCCTGTTTCTATGGCTTGTGATTGTCTTGTCTACCTTTCGAGTGATACTGTGAGAAGTCAAGGAGCTCTTTACAGAGCTTATAGCATCTGAACAACTCGGTGTCTTTGAAAGAAGGCAGTCGATGGGCTGTCAGCCACTTCAGAAACCCTCTTCTATTGACCCGCTGCACCCACGATAGATCATGGAGAATGTCCACGTAATTATGTAAAACGTAACAGTAGTGTTTTATTATGATGGCAATTGACCTACTGTTCAACTCACTCGACTTAATAGTCAATTCACTAACGACGGTTAGCCTACCTGGCCTATAGCAGGACACGGAAACCATTTGTTTCCTGACAGAAAGAAAACTGGAGTCTGTCCAAACACCTAAAAAGGAACAGTTTTAAGTGGGAGCAAAGCTGCATGTAATTACACTGATAACCAGTTTAAAATCTCACCGGTAAATTTAGAAATGTGTTGAAAAAATCCACGAAGACTACATCCCTTAATATATCTGGTAGCTGGTCATCAATTTCACCTGTAATAAAGGTGTGAAAGCTGTTTTATTTGTCGTCATTAATAACGATCACATGACAATGATCGATATTGATGGTGCGTTGCATATTTAGACGTAGGCTAATGGAATCTCATTTGGCTTACACAACCTACCGGTGGATTTCATCGATGTTGACAGAGGCCCGTCTGTTTGATGACTCCCATTCATTTTTGCTGGGAACACAGCTGCAACCGGACTGTCAAATCGAGATGGAAATTATGTGAAAATGGATCAATGACGTAACAATCTTCTAACAATTAGAAATCGGAATAGATTTTTTTATGGAACTGTTGGATAAGTTCATTTTGTAAGGAATGTTTCTTCAAATTGCTTGGTAACATAGCCTATAGCCTATTGCATTAAATATGTATGTTCCTCAAGTAAGACGCACTGACGTATGCTATATGGGACACTAAAACTATTTGGTTCCGTGTAGAACAAATTGTTCTGCTTAGAATTCCTTGGATGTTGACCACCCTTTGTTATCACTAGGCAGCGCCATTCGCCCGCTGAAACCCATAGGCCTAGCCTACCATTTTAGTTTCCAAGTAGTTAAGGAAAGGGGTTTAAAAAAAAGGAGGGGTCATGTGATTTTTTTAAAATATATCCCACACTATTAGTTTTCAGAGATGTTCATACATTACTTAATACAACAGTCGAGTGAGGGGTTAAGTGTGTTTTGCAACACAAAAACACAGGCAGTAACAACATGTCCATGTAAATTGGGGGCAGGCTACGCTGACACAGTAAAACTCCTCACGGTCCTGGACCAACCCATGAGTTCTCCATCACCTGAACACGAACGGATCACGTTTCTTTTTGGCCAATCAGAGACGGAGGGATCTGCACCCCACTTTATAAATCCGCCTTTGTGAATATTCTAAGGAAAAGGGAATGGAAGACAATATCACTGCTGTCTTGTTTGCGAAAGAACTACGAACTGTGTCAGTTTTATACATTTCTTCGTCTTGATCTTACACTGGGTAAATATCAAACTGATTTACTATTTGAAGCAATATTGCTGTTGGTTTTATTATATTATTCGCCTATAGCCTATATGTTACTTCGCTGTTATGTTCTTTTTTGATCGTTTGTTGATTGTTTACTTTACTCAATGTTACCTTGCTGTAATCTTATGTTTTTTTTTCATTTTGCCTCCGTTTAAGATGAGATGTTGACAGATGCCAGGCACCGTGTTATTGAAAACCAATTATACATTATCACTACGTGTTACAACATCGTCAACAGCAATGTTGTGAATTGATGCGTTTCGCGTTTAGATTCGATTCTTTGTTTTATATCTACCGGTCACTTAGTGTAAATGTTTAATCATAGCTTCCTGGTATCCTTTCATGTGACAACGACTTGCCTTGAAAAAAGGACAGATGAAATGGTACCAAAGAGAGAGAACCACTCAGCATTTGGCAAATATCTTTCAGATTCTGTCAAAATGGCTACTTCATCCAGTGCCCAATTGAGTAAAGCTGTGAAGCAGCAGTATATGGACCTTCCTCAGGGTGACAAGGTTCAAGCCATGTACATCTGGATCGATGGATCTGGAGAGGGACTACGCTGCAAAACTAGAACTTTGGATTCTGAACCCAAAACCATTGAAGGTACGATTGGATCACCAGCCTGGATGCCTTTTCTATCTCCGTGGTGATTGGACCGTATACAATACGAATCTCTTGTTACATTTAACAGTGTTAACGTGACAGTAATGTATAATGTTAACATCAATCAGTGTTGAGTTGGAGCTATGAGAAAAGGAGTCATGGATGTCCCTATTTTGCAGATCTCCCAGAGTGGAACTTTGATGGCTCCAGTACCTACCAATCAGAAGGCTCCAACAGTGACATGTACCTGATCCCTGTGGTCATGTTCAGAGATCCCTTCAGAAAAGACCCAAACAAACTTGTTCTGTGTGAAGTGCTGAAATACAACCGTAAACCTGCTGGTGAGAAGAAATCTAGCATAGTTCTTCGCAAATCTAGAATTCCATTCGGTGTGGTCGGCATTTGGTGTGTTTGACGTAAGGGTTTAGACTAATGACATGTTTACGTGACTTCTCAGAAACCAACCTCCGTCTGTCCTGTAAAAAGATCATGACGATGGTTGAAAACCAACACCCATGGTTTGGTATGGAACAGGAGTACACCATCCTGGGCACCGACGGGCATCCTTTCGGCTGGCCCTCCAACGGCTTCCCTGGGCCCCAGGGTACGTTCCCCAAAGTTAAGGCGGTTGAAGGTTGTATAACCTGTGCAACTAGATTCGTGCCTAACTCCTAATGATGTGTCACGCAACAGGGCCGTATTATTGTGGGGTCGGAGCGGACAAGGCCTACGGAAGAGACATTGTGGAGGCCCACTACAGAGCCTGCCTCTACGCAGGGGTGGAGATCTGCGGCACCAACGCTGAAGTCATGCCAGCTCAGGTACTGTATTGTGGTGGAATTTCTATGGTTCAATCTTAGCAAGGGGAACTGTCGGATGTATTTAGCGAGCCCGATGCAGTTGCTTTGATCCGACGCTGGGTTTTTGATAGGCATTCTCAGTACGTGTGGGTTGCCTCACTCTTACATTTGTGTATGTTCCCCGTTTCCTTGCAGTGGGAGTTCCAGGTAGGGCCTTCTGAAGGCATTAAAATGGGGGACCATTTGTGGATCGCTCGCTTCATCCTGCACCGCGTCTGTGAGGACTTTGGAGTAGTCGCCTCATTTGACCCCAAGCCCATTCCTGGAAACTGGAACGGCGCTGGCTGCCATACAAATTTTAGCACCAAGGAGATGCGGGATGAGGGAGGGTTGAAGTGAGCACTGTTCATGTGTTTTTTGTTGTTGTTGTTGCCGATCGCTATCCATTTCTGTGTTGTTTATTTCAACTTTTGGGTTAACCATTTTCTCCTTGGACACAGAGCCATCGAGGACTCGATAGATAGGCTCGGGAAGAGACACGACCATCACATCAGGGCGTACGACCCCAAAGGGGGTCTGGACAATGCCCGGCGCTTGACGGGTCATCACGAGACGTCCAACATCCACGAGTTCTCGGCGGGCGTAGCCAACCGCGGCGCTAGCATCCGCATCCCCCGCACCGTGGGCCAGGAGAAGAAGGGCTACTTCGAGGATCGTCGCCCGTCCGCCAACTGCGATCCGTACGCCGTCACGGAGGCGTTGGTACGCACGTGTCTGCTGGCCGAGGAGGGCGACGAGTCCACCGAGTACGGCTCATGAACTTGGGCGGAATCCTCTTCCACCTTCTAAAGCATCATGTTTTTTTAGACACCCTGTATATTGTAAGGCTTCAGCATGTATGGATTGTATTGTCCTTTTTTATTTTTTAGAGTTTTACTTGACCTAAAGAGGAGAATACTTGATGTAGTCATTCATTCCTTTGTGCACGTTGTACAGTCCTTACCATTTTAAATATCTATAGCGTATATAGTCTACTGAAAGTTGATCATTCTCAGCATCCCTATTTCAGACATATTGTTCCACTGTTTAGTTTCTATGTATGCCTTTTATAGATGGTTTGTTTTCTTAATTTAGACTTGTTCTTGTGATTGGTTTAACATAACTAACCAAGATACTGCCGCATTTTCACTAATCCAGTTTGTGCTGATAAGATCACCCGTCACTGCAGCACAGACTCCAGATGCACATGCCTTCATGACCATTAGTCACAGTTCTAACAGAAAAAAGATTTTCAACTACTGTTTAGACGCAGTTATGGTACCTGTAGTTTGTTCTGACAATGCAATAACTTTAACAATGTTTCGTTTTTGAAATTAAAACATTTGACATTTTGTACTCTTTTGTATTCCTTTTTTTTTTTTTACTTTTTACTTTTAGCTCTGACTACTCAAGATGAGTCATTTGTAGTGGTGGAAAACAAAGGGGGTAAATATGAGTGCTCCAAATCTATCTGCAAAACAAGGCAAACAAATCCTGTGAAATGTGAGTTGCAAAGCTTGCTTTCATGATTGAGGGGGAGAACGAAGCACAACATCTAACACAAACATGTTTTCTTGCATGGGCAGCAAATCCTATCACTTGTGCCATTTAAGACAGTATGACATCCAAACTTGTCCTAAAGTGTTCCCTTCTAACCACAAACCCATAAAGTAATCTGACTTCTTAACTTATTTATACACACCTAACTGTTACATAGTCTCCAATGGAACATCCATCAGTCCTCAGTAATATTTTTCAAATTCACTCTCCTTAACCAACTCTAAAATGTTTTGTAAGTAGTGGAAAACACAAATCACTGGGAATGACGGGAAATGGTGACTAAACCCACACTTCCTGCTTCTGCAAGTTTAGGCAGGAGATTCAGGAGACTACTGCCGACAGAACAGAGCGTGCCCATCTTCAGGGCAAACTGGCAAAGGGAAAGTTACTGGGAACAAATAAACAAACGAGGGCTCCTGTGTTTACATCTCAGCTTAGTCCTGACAGCTTCCCGTAGCTGAAAGCATTTCCTGTGAAAGAAGCTTTTACACGAGAGTCTGATTGGCATTTGAAATCGCCGTACGTGAATGGAAGATGACGAGGGATCAGTAGACACGAGAGCCCTCTAGACGGATGCAACCCTTTGGGTGGACTCTGCATGAGCTCCCCTTAAGCCCGTCAGGAAAGGACAGAGGCATGGTCTGAGATGGTCATGTGCACATCACATGCTTGATTACCACTGCTCCTCAGAGCGTATGCCCGAAATGCAATTAAGGTCGGTGCTGCCGTCAAACCACGCTTGCCTTCAAGTTAACCTGGTTCCAATAAAGACAAATACAAAGCAACAGGCAAAGATTCAGATCTGGAGTATGCCTCTGTGTGTGTGTGTGCGTGCGCGTATGTGTGTGTGTGTGCGCGTGCGTGTGTGTGCACAGAGGGTTTCAAAAGTACAAAATGAAGAGGGATGCAAAAACAATGGTCAAGATAAAAAGGACAGAAAATATTCATGCCACGCGTGAGAACTGGAGGCTACAACGTGGTTGCCATGGCACCCACAATCCGAGCTCACACAAGCTGTTCTTGTTCTTAGAGTGGAAGCACAGGGACGGGGGTTGGGGTGCCAGCTGTTATGTAACTGAAAGCAGGTCAAATGTACATACTCCCCTTTAGAATAATGCGAAATGGTGAAGGATGAGGTTCTCCTGAAAACAAATAGCTGGGATCTTTTTACACGTACATGTACAGCGATGGAATCGGACAGACCTGTTAAGAGACCGGCCCTCCCTCATCGAAACGATTAAGTTCTCCAAATGTTTACTTCCCTCTCCTTACTTC
This sequence comes from Osmerus mordax, assembly GCF_038355195.1. NCBI lineage: Eukaryota > Metazoa > Chordata > Actinopteri > Osmeriformes > Osmeridae > Osmerus > Osmerus mordax. The sequence continues at coordinate 5,729,349 of NC_090076.1, read as the reverse complement.
TCCACCATCAGGCCTATGCACATTTCTTTTGGAAATGGTCAACCACTGTTTGGCATGTGAGCCGCAATCTGATTATGAAGGTCTTAGTAGTGAAAAGGGCCGCACAGTAAACGAGATCTCTCGGGGTTTAAATTGAAGTCTGCTGCTTTGGGTTTCAAAGAAAATGAGACGCCATCCTTGGCTTAATCAATCTTATCCATTTTAAATGCATGTAAAAAAAAAAAAAAGAGCTTGATGCGACTTTGCTGGTTCACATTGGAAGCACGGGCCAGAACCCTCAAGACAACAGATTGTAAACAACAGACAGCCAGGCCTTGTTTGTTACCCACGCAACCGTTTTTTTTCCCCCTGTAACACTGCTTGCTTTGGGACATTTTTTGGAAAACCAATGTGACGTGCTGGGGCTGATGGTTGGGAACTAGGGCAGCTGTGAAAGCAGGGCTGTGTCACGGTGAGGCGGAAGATCACAGGACAGCTCGGGGGTGGGAAGGGGGCGGGGGAGGGACAGATTTGACTCCAACCTCCCGTCGAGTACAGAGTGTCACCAGTGGTGTTTGAGCACAGCTGTGCTGTTATCATGCTTGTCAGCTTGTGTGGAAACAACAAACCCAATAAGTTCTATCTGAAAGGAAATCCATCCCTAATCTTTCTAATTCCCCACTCAGCTGATCTACCTACCCAATCCTAACCCTGTCTTAAGTAGAGAGAGGGGGGGCGGTTTGTACACATTTTGTTTTGTTTGTGGGAAGATTTTGCACACCGGGGATAGGGTCAGAAAGTCCAGGTTCCCCGTGATTTTCCACTTACTTTTCCAGAGGGTTTTCCTGTGCTAGGAAGAGACCACATCCTCAACTTGAGTCCCCCACTCCCTTAGTTTACAACCGCTTGACCTTCGACCTCCGACTCTCAGCTGCTGGGTGCTGAGTACCCAACCCCCGAACCACTGGCCTGTTTATTCGTTATTGCTCAAACGATGGGTAACCTGGCTAACCTTGAACCCTAACAAAAGAAAAATCTTACATTCCTGAATTGTCTCTCCTGTTTTCCCATTTGATCGCATGTTGTCCTCTGCAGCATGTTTGGTGTCTTAGGGGTAGCTGTACAGATCACTGATGAGAAATGGGTTAATGCCACATGAAGGGAGTCCTGAGTGACGTCTGTTAACATTGGCCCAGGCAGTGGAAGAATTATAAGGCCTTGAGTCATACTACTTTTCACCTGCAAGCAAGACATCTGTATGCAAATTTACATTTAGTCATTTAGCAGACGCTCTTATCCAGAGAGACTTACAGTAAGTACAGGGACATTTCCCCCCGAGGCAAGTAGGGTGAAGTGCCTTGCCCAAGGACACAACGTCAGATGGCACGGCCGGGAATCGAACCGGCGACCTTCTGATTACTAGCCTGATTCTCTAACCGCTCAGCCACCTGACTCCCGTTCAGAGTCCACGAGGTTTAACAATAACTACAGCTGAGTGCAAACAGGCAGGTATAGAAGCCCAAGGGCCTTTTACTGTGACAAGTACAGTACCTTTTGACTGGTACTGTATGTCTGACAGGGAACATAAGCAGATGTACAAGAACGGGAGTATTCAGGTTCCTGATTCAAATTGATTTTGTGCCAAAGGTATTTGGATGATGAGAATTTGTCATTTTAACATGAAAGTTCATGGCAAAAGGCTTTTTGCACCCATATGTTGCAAGCACCATAGATTAATTCCAGTGATGTCATAGGTCACAGGTCATTGTTAAATAAAAGTAAAAGAACACCCCCCCCCCCCATAGTAAAAAAGTGGAAGAACCAGAACCAAGAGGTAAAAACATGCCAGCAATGGTTTTATGTTGTTTTCAATATAAAATCGCATTGAGTCTGCAGAATTGTCAAGCCTAAATGTAACTTGCTCCAAGTTACTTGTGCCTATTTTTATCAGCGTAACCTTCAAACGTTTTAGATATATTTGTTTGAAATTGCCCTGGGTGAGTGACCCATTCTTCTCCTACAGCTTTGAACTCTCAAGGAATGTAAGACTGGGTAAAACTGTGACACCATTCCAGCAAGAGCTTGTTTTGTGCACAGCAGTGTATTGTTTCTGCTTTAGTGTCTGCTTGTACCAGTAGCACTGAAAGCTCCTCCTCCTCTACAAAGGCAGAAGAGGGGGCGGGGGGCGGGGGGATTGGGGTTCTCTTATCCTGTTTTTCTAAAACTCCTTGGTGTCCAATTTCTTACTCTCAATAAGAACAAAATGTTCTCAGTCTCAATGCATGTGTGTGCTGTATTTTTCTTTTTGTCTGCATGTCCGTGCCTTTTCGTTGTGCTGAACTGAACTTACGTCCGTAAAAAGAACACTGGGTTCATTTTTTGCTCCCAGAAAAGACACTTGCTCTGGTAGGGATTATGGGGAGATGTATGTAACAACTTGAGCAAAAGTGCTATAAGATTTTGGTTCCCAGTGTTTTTCCACTGGATTCACTTCCAGTAACTTCTTTGTGGTGCTTTTAAAGACCGCCTCCTGTTTCACTTTTACCCCCACCTCATGTCACCAACCCCCCAATTTACAAGCCCTTGCACGTTTGACCCTTCAACTGAAGTGACCACAGTATACCAACTCCTAACTAAATGCTCAGATTTGTCAATGGCTGAAGGACTAAGAATAGGGTTCATAAAGATGAACTGATTTAACTTTAAGTGCAATGGAACGGTCTCCTCTGCTCCCCCTAAGTATTGTTCTCTCCAGCAGGTCTGACTTCTCAAGGGACAACATCGATGGGTACACAAAGTACAAAGAAAGAACACATAGGACATACTATGATGCTACAAACCAGATGTCACGCATTTTTATCTATGTTTTGCATATATGGTTGGACTGATTCCGATGATACACCCTGACTTGTGGTGCTCTTCTCCATGATAACAATTGTGTGAGGTAGATGTGGGTTAATAATGTGCAACTGTACTGCTCCATTTCTCCAAATCTCAACTTTCTAGTGATATCGCATACCGTTTGTGGGGGTGTAAACTCGGGAATAGATTGACAAGTTGCCCGAGCAGTGGAACTCCATTCAGTTCTAATTGTATGATCAAAACACGTAAAAAAATGGATGTCAGAACGATTTTGCACCCCAGCTGGCAAAGACATGATGTTTGACAAGCTTGATTCACAAGTCTTCACCAGGCAAATAGCTTGCCCTCAAAGAAGTCTCCACAAGTATGACCTTGGTTGATCAAGACAAACACATTTTGTTGACCAAAGAACAACACAAGAGAGGTATACACATTGAGAAAAACAAACCAAATAATAAAGCTCAATGGAACCAAAGAGGATGCATTGTGAGGTCACATGTTTCGTATCAATGAGCCTTCGACTGTATAAGACCATACTGTATTTGTAAAAGAATCTGGACTGTTAATTGTACTGATTGTGTTTTTATTGTCATAAGCTCTACTTTCATAAAAAAGACAACAATAAGAAAACAGGACGTCAAGCTCCCTCGAGTGACGCAAGCAGGCGGGAAACAAGAGACTTCTGAAAGAAAAACAATTAAGCAGAACAGGTCAAACTTCTTTGTAACGTTAATCCATGACGTCACTGTCTGCCGGTTAAAGAGAGGGCTCGGCTCTGTTCAACTCCGCCGACAAGTTTTTGTACAGTGTCTTAGCTACAATGTACTTGGCTCCACAAAAGGTTGCCAGTGGAGTGTTGGTTCCTCCTACATATTGCGTGTTGTTTCACGCGTGTTTGAATTCTCCCCCAAGGAGAGCGTATGACAAGATGACAGCGCCAAAGACTTCATCTTCTCTCTGTGCGTCATCTCACCCTTAGGCATTGTGCTAACTCTCGAGCCGTAATCTCTGACAATCGGACGCTTCTGCATGGTGATGTGCCGGCACACATTCAAGCAATGTTTGATATTCACCGCGATCAGATATCTTCCAGACAATGTCCTTCATTTCATCTGTGGTGTTTCTGAGACCACACAGTTGACCTACTGTTGTTCCTGCATTGAGAAAGGCCTTGTGAAATGGGTTTAAACTGGCAGATTGTGTTCTAGCCTACTTGCCGTCTACATCCAGCATATTCCAAGTGCTTAAGATTGCTTATGTTGTTACAGTATACACGTATAATGCTTGCCAAAATACAAGGCCTGCCCTTTCTCGACACCGGTCTTTTGGTCAAGTCTGTGTAGCTCCTGAACAGGTTACAAGTCATTTGCATGGCAGAAATCTTCAGACGTTGCCAATGGGATGATTAAGAAGATCTATTTAGCACTACACAACCAGAAATTATTGTGCTGGTTTTTTTTAGTTCACAGGCTGTTGCCTGTTTGCAGTAAGACAGTAGTGTTGTATAGTAACGACCCAAAGAGCAGTCCTACAATGTACCCCAACTTCCACATTCCTACAGTAAAAGTGGAACACTGGAAAATTCCAGCTCAGGATATGTTCTCAATTAAGACAGAGCCTCCATGACTCCAGATTTCAAGAACCAGACACAGAATGACTTTGCACTTTTTAGAGAATGTATATATCTCATGTCTAACCAGTTGTAAAGTGTTTTACTCAAGCATGTTACATTTACATTTACTCATTTAGCAGACGCTTTTATCCAAAGCGACTTCCAAGAGAGAGAGATTTTATGTGATGTTTCCTATCAGCATTAAGCAGGGGCTTTGTGTGTTTACAGAACACTCAAACACAATGCCTGTCACATAAATTGACTGTTGCTTAAGTACAGAACATTGCTTGGAGATTCAATACCAAATATTCAAAATCTGCAAAGATCTGGAGGCTTGAACTTTGGAGTCGCATGGTGTCACTCTGTACGTGCAATTTGTTTGCAGCTGGTTTCAAGAAAAACGTTGGGATCTTCAAGACATACAAACACACAGTATTCCAATGAACTCTGTTTTCATTCATCTCAACAGGAATCTCCCAAATTATACAGGACACGAGGAAAAAAATCTTCAATGTTGGTTCAGCTTGGAGCTCACAATGCGAACACGTGACTTGCGATCACGTGACCACATGGCAGCTTTAGACAGCTTCTTATTGACAAATCAACATGCAGTTAATTACATATGATTTTACGTTTGGTATGTTTCAATCAAACTTTTTACCACAAACAGATAATATTACAGATTATGCGGTTAAACTTGCGTCATTATAGCAAACTCGACTCAACTCGTATTAGAATAACTGGACAAGGTTGCCTACTCAACGAGACCCTCAATGTAAAGATTATCACATGGAGACCAATATTTACTTCCCCTGCCACGCATAGGGCCTACTGTTTGACATTGCTGCAGAAATGTCTAAATGCCATTCCAAAATACGTTTTTTTTTATTCTATTGTGAGAGTAAAACTATAGTGTCTTTTGTCAACATGACATAGCTTGCGTTCTCCTCTTCATTGTAGGGTTCCACAAGCGTGACAGACAGCGTCATTCTATTCCGACACAACAGCTCTTATTAGTCATCTTTTTAGGATATGCTTTGAGTCTGCATGTTATTTAACACAGGTACCGTTGGTTTGCCTTAGGCTATATTACACCGTTGATCTTGTATAAATACACGATACTGAACGATTGGTTGTGAGAAGAATAAGTAGGCCTACACATGGGACAAATTAAATAATGCTGAATCTGCATCACCTATACACATCAATTACCGGTTAGAAACATGTTTTGCACCTTGGCATTCCTTTTAAAGTAGAAGTTTTGAACACAATGCTGCAATTACTGTCTAATGACCACCTACCTGGCCATGATGTTGGTGTCTCTCTGTTGGTGTCTCTTGTTGGTTGTTGGGGAGTCAGGTGGCTGAGCGGTTAAGGAATCAGGCTAGTAATCAGAAGGTTACTGGTTTGATCCCCGGCTCTGCCAATGACGTTGTGTCCTTGGGCAAGGCACTTCACCCTACTTGCCTCTGGGAGAATGTCCCTGTACTTACTGTAAGTCGCTCTGGAATATAAGATAAGAGCGTCTGCTAAATGACTAAATGTAAATGTAATGTAATGTCTCTGGTCAAGTCTGAAGCGGGCCTGTTTCACAATAATCAGTTAAGTTTGTTGATGCTCTCTATGTACAGCACATCACTGTATGTTTGCTTGTACCTGAAATTGTTTGTGTTTTTTTGTTGTTTCCCTCTGCAACAGTGCACCTATAGTAATGGCCATTTGCCATGACCCCAATGACCAGGGAAGTCCAAAATGATGCAGGTGGAGCGACTGATTCAGGGGTCCTCATCTTGGATACAAACCAGAAAAGCTGGGTTATTAGCTTACATGGCCGTATCGACCAAAATATAGATAAAGGGGTGCGGATTAACGTTATTTCACGGGGCTCAATCACACAACTATGTAATCAAAATAATTGAGGAGATACCAAGATGAGTTGACTATCGAGCACCATAGCATGCAGGTCTATGTCAAATAAATGGAGCAATTGGGGCCTCTTGTGTTAGATAACGGTACTGCAGATTGTTTACCAGGCTTCAATACTATTGTCTCCCAGTGCCTCTGGTCAATGACATAGAGGTATATCCTGTACAAAGTTCTCCCTGTGTACTGTACACGTATTTAGAGGCAGCTGCTCATACTGGTACGACTCAGATGTAACTATGATCTTTTAAGAACATGTAAACACACAACAAAGCAGTCCATGAGAGTTGAATTATCGTGTCTTGTATGACTTTACCTTTATAAATTGGCTGTAACATATTCCAGGACAACTGCAAACATCTTCCAATGTGGATATCAAAGAGCATTTAGGCTACTATTAATCCTTTATATTGTATCACTAACTCATGAAAAAATCAATTTTGTATTCATCCAATGGCTCATGTCCTTGGAAATATAATTTATGGAACTCATAATTTACACCTGGCTGGGGTAGAGTGTGGGAATATGGTCAATCAAAATAATCTTATTGAAATAATGAAATTGCACAGATTCCTGAAAACTGTTTTGTCGTTTCAAAACCAGACGTTCAGACAGGCCGGGAGACAGACAAGGAATTGGAGTTACTGTATGTTGAAACAGCAGACCCAACGAAGAGGAAGAGTGATGGCCTGCAGCAAAACATGTTTTTCCTCCGAAAATGGGCCATGGCCAATGAGCCTCAGGTTGACTCATTCATTGTCTCTTTCAGTCGTTTACTTACAGTAAACAATGAAAATGGGTGCACAACACAAGTCATGAATTGGGCACTGTGCTTCTGAGTGCTTAATGGTCTCAAAACCACACGATGGCAGCAAGTCCAAGGTTATCCATGGCAGGCTGTCCAAGACCCGAGAGTACTTGGCCCTTACTACACTCCAACCTATCTATCCTCTATCTACGAATGAAGGGTAATTTTGAATACAGTTGCCCGCAATAGCTCTTAACTGCAGTATAAGGATACCTATATAATGTGAATGTATACAAAAACAAGTATATAAAGGAAAACAAAACCAAGACATTATGAATCTACTTCTCTTAATGTGATTCTAAAAACAATCCTTATTTGGATTCCACAAATTAGCATACTATTTTAAACTACTGACAACATGGTTTAGTTAGCAATCCTGGGCCGGCCAATGTAGACACTGTGAGGTCACGACAGACAATATTCATAAAGTAACTTGACGACTGTGAGGTGGCTGGTCTTGCTCCCTGCCATGTGTCCTCACAAAAAAAACAGCACATGAAACTACACATGGGCCACAACAAGGACAAACGTTTACCGCCCCCTGTTGGCCAGACGATGTATCTACACTGCAGACACACGCTTTCTTGTGGGAGCTATTAGCCTCAGGTGGGTGAAATGATGAAAATATGCAATGTAATCAAGCCATCCAATTGCTATTGCAATTCTATTCACAAATCACTATTGTTAAGCTCATGTTATATTCATGAACTCAGTTCAGAGCTCTGCAAGGTATATTCCAATGTACTGTATGCAGTGTCAACTTGAACTGGGCTTGAATATAATGATTTAAATGATAGCATTATTGCATAGCTTGGTAAGCCTATATGAACATGCATGTCCTATTCCTATAAACACTTAATAACATCAGCTTGTCATTATTGTCGTCATCCCCTTCACCTCTCAAAACGAATATAAATTTGTATTAATCGGTGTTAAGAGTTTCCAGTAGTGGATCATTACTCATTATTCAACTGTATGTGAAACTAGAATTCAATGAGTTATGCAGAAAAGTGAAGGATAATATTTAAAAAATAATAAAGATATGAATCTCGAGGTGTATTTTGAGAAAACTGAAATCTTTAGACATCTCTGAAACATACCATCTCTGAAACACACATAGTCTAGAGACACGCAATAAAACAATCCACGGTCAAATAAGTAATTTTTTGTAATTTTAAATCAATCCAGGATACATGGATTGATCGATTTATTGATTGATCGAAAGGTGATCCAGCAGCCAGAGATACCTTTGACTTGAATTCCGTATTAACGTCATAATATGTTGAAGGAAACTGAAGGAAACTGCTAAGTGCTGGCGTCCGTGCGCGTGGAAGCACGCTGTTGTCCACTAGACATATCACTCACACGAAACCCCGCCCATTCAATTCTAGCCATCTGCTTGAATGACATGGATTGCTGAAGGAGGAGAGTAATGATTTGGCCACGGGGAAGAGGTGAGTCGAGAAAACTAGTCAACTCCACACTGCTGAAGGTAAGGGGACATGATGTGTGACAGCATGACAGAAGCTCAGCTGAGAAACGTTCTAAAAGCCATGAATATCCAGAATACTGGTTAGTGTTAACTTTAGGTGAATCCATAGATTCTTATTAGCCTTTGTTTATTTATTGTCATTTTTGTCTAAAGCTCACTAATTGACACGGCATAGGCCTATAATATGTTTGACTGCGGATGTTAGCGGCATAACAAGATCATTAGAGAAATTGGAACTTAAAACCTGTTGCTCCTCCACAAAGGCTGTCAGAGGGTCATGACAAGAGCTGTAAAAGCAACGAAATGCACTTGCGTCTAGCTATCCAAATAGCCTTCCACGGATACGTTGAGCATGTTAAAGAACGAATTTCTAAAGTGCAGTTTTGGAGCGACTTTTATTTGACATAATGTTTAGAAGTTTACAACTTTGAATTCTCATTTATGACTTTTGTGCCACTTAAATTCTAGCTATACACTGACCTAATCCTAAAACGACATTGTACATACTAATTCTAACCCCTGAATGCCTATGAAACAAGCCTTTGGGTCAGTTTGCAGTTGGCTACAGTTGCAGTACCGCAGCACGACAGATGCACTCAGCAAAGATTACTGAGTCACTAAATGTATTCCATAGTATATAGGTACATTTTAATTATGCCATTTGAGGTATTTTAAAATCAATAAAGCTTGAAAGCTATGTTTTGTTAGTTGCATTAAGTTATTAAACCCCCAAATAAACTTTGCACCTAATAAATCTGAACTTATATTTGTGAGTGTACATAATTGAAATCCTTATACTGAACAAGATTTGTGGCTTAACCACAAAGTCTAAAATATAAATGACATTCATGTTTTACATACACTACTCCAAATGCATTTAGTTTTAAGTTAGATTGCATTACTTAATTGTGTTCTCAATGCGATATGTCATTATATTTCACAGTTCTCCATGTTAATGATGTAATTATTGTGAATGTATTGTCTCATGGTATTGCTTATTCTTACAGTGTAATTAATGTGATCATTTGAATCATGTGAAAAGTATACTTTATAGTTTAGTCTGGAATAACATTCTGACGTATACAGTGCAGCCCACCATATTAATTGTTAATGTTTTTGTTTGTTTGTTTGTTTTAGTCGTTGGAGTAGAACAGAAGGAAAACCTGCATGTGCATCCATCCCAGCAAAACTGAATATGTCTGATATAACACCCTCAAGGTTTTTTGATCAAAAATACATTTCAAAAAGAAGCTTCAGGAAAAACGTCATAAACAAAAGACATTATGTCCCTCAAGTGTCCTCTGTGGATGTAGGTGACAGTGGCATTTGCACAATCGATAGTGATTCTGACTCATCTTATAATGATGGTGCCAACTCCCTCTCAGGGAATGGCAACATTGAAATGATCTATTTAAACCCCCAGACTCCTACTTGGACTCTTGCAGAGAGGTTTGCTGAACTTGCATCTGGAGAAAAGGGACTTTGTTCAGAAGCTTTCTGTGGTCCGGGTTCCCCTGCGCCTGAAAGAAACGGTGTCAGTAGAAGAAAGGGATGTGATGGTGACACGGTACGCGAGAAAATCGCCCGCTGCATTTCTAATAAAAGTCACGACCAAAGCAAATATGGTTGCACCCATCCAAAACTGCCAAAAGGGACAACGTTCAAGGCAGAACATCCAGAGGCACCCTTAGGTGTTTGTGGTGACAGGGAGGTAGAGAAAGGCAGAGGAAATCTCCCTCTCAAAGATGCAACTATGTTTGATGCCTGCGAGGATGGCAAGGTGCCGCTGGTTTTTGCGGCGATGAAAAAACGGGGGGTGGAAGGGGACTCGGAGAACCGCCCCTACAAGTGCACACACTGCAACTGGGCCTTCAAGAAGTCGAGCAACCTCCAGAGTCACCTGGACACGCACAGTGGCCTCAAGCCTCACGTTTGCGAGCTGTGTGGCAAGGCCTACTCTCACCAAGGCACCTTGCAGCAGCACAAGCGCCTGCACACGGGCGAGAGGCCGTACCACTGTCCCTTCTGCGTCAAAACCTACATCTGGTCCTCGGACTACCGCAAGCACATCCGCACGCACACCGGCGAGAAGCCGTACGTCTGTGACACCTGCGGCAAGGATTTCGTGCGCTCCTCAGACCTGCGCAAGCACGAGCGCAACATGCACACCAACGACAAGCCGTTTCCGTGCGCCGAGTGCGGCAAGACCTTCAACAAGCCGCTCTCTCTGCTGCGCCACGAGCGCACCCACCTGGGCGAGAGGCCTTTCTGCTGTCCCGACTGCGGCAAGGCGTTCGCCGTGGCGAGCCGCATGGCGGAGCACCAAAAGGTGCACACCGGACTGAGGCCGTACACCTGCGCGGTGTGCGCCAAGTCCTTCACCAAATCCTCCAACCTCCTGGAGCACAAGGCGGTTCACAGCGGCGTGCGGCCCTACAAGTGTTCGGAGTGCGGGGTGGCCTTCGCTATGGCGTCGCGCCTGGTGCGTCACCAGCGCGTCCACACCGGAGAAAAGCCCTTCGTCTGCACGGGCTGCAGCATGAGCTTCAGTCGCACGGCCGCCCTCAAACGCCACCAGGAGCAAGCGTGCGCCGGAAGGATCTTTGTCTGTGTGGAGTGCGACAAGTCTTTCCAGTGTGCCTCGCAGCTCACGCAGCATATGCAAAGCCACAAGTCCAAGAATGCCTGATTTGATTGGAGTGCTCGTCAAGACCATTGTTACACCTTACTTTCTTCAAAGCCCATTGTTAAAACAATGTGTTCCTTTAGGATCAGTCGGTAATACAGATATTATGTATAACCGCAAATATTTGTGAGGTTTGACTGTTGCTGTTGTTGTTGTGTTTTTTGTCCAATCGAAACACAACACTAGAATAATAGATTGATCATAATTGCGTAAAGCTTACGCACAAAGAGTGCACATTTAAAAAGTATGGTTTGGTTTTATTTTCTTTTTCAACAACAGAGCTTTGAAATTCACTAAATCGTCCTTCATTTTTACCTCAACACGCCAAGTCTTCCAGTTCTTCCAAACTGTTATTTAGTAATTTTCTCAACTTCTTTTTTGCTCTAAACAATTATGAAACCTAATTCATGATCAAAGATAGTGTGCACACAATGTGCATCAATGTGATGGGGACATTCTGTTACTGTTTATTCCTTTTTGTGTAGATCAGACGGACTGAAAAGGAACACAGGACCAAATTACATTGCTTTAAACATAAAATGAATGTACATTCTTTTGGCAGTTATATTGTACACCAATTCATGCAGTGGTGACCATTTTACATATTTGGACACAAACAAAAATCTTGTTTTAAAACTTGATTTATACTATACCTCTTGGTGAGTTTCAAAATATCTGTTCTTTGTCATTTGAGTATGTCTTTGTTTCAAACAAAATTATTTAGCTAATGTAGCCAATTTTGAGATTGTAGATGTATTTAATGTGGACAATTAAGTAATAAGACTAGGGTTAAGACTCACTTGTGTCTGTAATTTTTTGCGTGGATTTGGAAGATTTGTTAGAAAAATATAAACCAAATTACATAGCTCCAGATATGGAACAATTATGAAGTGTTTTGCATTAATTTGTTTGTTACATCTATCACTGATCATTTTGACAAAAACCAGCATATTACATTTGAGCTTCATCCGAGCACAAATTTTAAAAGAGTTATACTTGTTTTTATTCTTATTCCATAAATATGTATTTAAATTGATTCAATATTATTTATTTACCGAAGCAATATGGATTCATGAAGTTTATTTTTGAATAAGCTTTATTTGACAATACTGGTACAGTAAACAGGAAACTGCTTTGTGCAATATAGAACAGTACAGACTGGTTTAATGAATTATCTTAGAAACCAGGACATGTAATGTTATCATTTTGGGGATGTGTACATCTTTAATAATTGATTTAATACATGCCTTGATCATATTTAATCCAAAAAGGGAAGGCACAGTAAATTGTTGTTTATTGGGTGAATTCAAAATGAATATTTGAAACAATGTAACAAGACAATGTATAGTATTGTACGTATATATCTGCACAATATGGCTTAATATCACATTGTACGTTTTACACAGCCAATGTTGCTGTGTGTGATGTATGTTATTGCTTGAATGCTAAAACTAGTTTTCTGCCAAAATGTTTCTGGTGCCTTACAGAACATAAGCAGAGCTTGGAAGGTAAATGAAACAATAGTAGCTAATTAGCTTCTATTAGCTAATTAGCTCATTTCTAAAAAGTGCCTCAACACATCTGCTCTCCCAGTACACAATTTCTGTCCAGTTCTATCATATTTAAGCATCTACTGCATATGTCTGTATGTGGAGGTAAAACTGTAAAAAAAAAAAAAAGACCTCAAACATGTTTCGGATTTAAACATGTAGAATGATTGGAATATTTGTAAGCACACTTCTTTTTAATTGAAAGGGAATGTACTCATTTTCTTTTCTCTTTGCATATTTTTTCCTTTGACATTTAAAGAATTGTTACATTTTGGAAGCCAATTGTATTGTTTTACAAAGTACAATCAGAGCCTTATTCTACAACCTTTAAGAAGGTAATCGAATGGACCTTTTAAGCACTTTACATGAACTTGTGATAGAGCTTTCAAGTACTCAGGGTCACTTGATTTAGTGCTATGCCAGTATGAATTATTTGTTGGTCTCATTAGCTCTATTGCTAATTGGTTTACATTAATTTACTGGGGAATGCTATGCTATCATGTGTCAGTAAACACAATGTTATTTAGCACTGTTACATTTTTATCTTGGTAAAAATTGACAGAGTTGAAAACTGAGAAATGTGCCTTATTTTAATTGGTGACTTGAATGAGTCCCACACTTAAAACCAATTGCACTTTGTTCAGTGTAACTGAATATATCCTTTTTATGAACTGTAATTGACCCTGTCAGAGAACATGGAGGCAAACGTAATGCATTCAAATATTTATTTTGATTGTGATCAGAACGGTGTTGTTTTACCTTAGTTGGCCTCCACATCTCAATGCATAGCATGCTCTTAAGAAACAATTGAGGACTAAGCAGCCCCATCCGGCTCCCACAGTCACTCCAGCACATGATTGGTATTGTGAGGAAAGCTGATTGGACCATTTGAGACAGAATGTAAGTTGAACCCTGTTCATATTTAAAAGTTGGAGGAGTGCCAAATGGAACACAATCTATTCCAGTAAGTGTGGCCTCTGTCGGTTGGTCGGTCTGTCTGTCTGTCTGTATTTATAACTACTGCAATTTTCACTGTTCTCACATCCTCGCAGACCATTTTAAGAATGCACATTCATCTCCATGGTCGCATGGAGGCCAAGAACACTCTGTTATAGGCTTTTTGTATTACACAGTGGAATATATATAAACATACTGTAGTTCAAAAAGCACATACCTGGTGTCGGTCTGCTGCTGGAGATTTTGGTTTGTTAGGAAAAAGAATCACATAAGCTCCTGAGTTTTGACATAATGTCTGTCATCAAAGGACAAATCATATTTTCCTCATAAAAAAATGCTCATTTGTGTTCACTGCCTCTGTCTTTATTTTAATTAAAAAAATATGTACATAATGTAGCAACTCAGGGGACTTGAAGGCCCGATACACAATAAAACACGACTCCGACACGGGGGGTTAACATAAATGGGTCTTTACTAATGGGTTTCAGGGTAAGGGTAATGGGACAAACTTTAAATCAGGGGTCTTCCCGTCCGGGGTCTGTGGTCCTTCAAGGAGTGTGGAAAGCAGAGGGAAAGTTTAGTCGTTTGGGCAACGTTCCTCCAGCGTTGTCTCCCTGATTCTCTCCCTCCCCTGCAGCCTTGGGCTGGCTCCCTTTAAGCCTTCGCCTGATTGTCTGATAGGCTCCAGGTGTGACCATTGCCATGTGCCCAGTGGCTGCAGCACCTCGACAGGCAGATAGATTCCCTCGATCACCTCCCCCAATTGAAGTCGATGGACCCGCCTTCGGGGCCGGACTGGCAGGTCTGACTCCCCTGGTTTGCTACAATAAATATAAAAATAAATACGAAATTTTCTTAACAAATATGCATAACGTCATAGTGGTAGGAGCCTGGGAAGTGACCTGGATCTGCCTCATCCAAATCCTCTTCCTGCGTGTTTAGCTCATACTTAGACACCAGTTGTAGTCACACTGCAAACTAATGGTAAAAGGAGATGCCAACAGCCGCGTTGTGAAATTCCTACCCTATTTCAGAGCTCCCTGAATAGCATTTGATTATGGCTTGGCTTTTTTGTTCTTTATTTTTAACAAGGTTCATTTTAACTTTGATTTTTTTATTTGAATTTGTTAACAATGTGAACACTGTCCCCCCTAAACATGACATAGGCCTAAAGATTGTAGAAGACCATGGGCCAATAATGACTTAATGAACTTAATGAACAATATAGTACAAAGATACAGTTATCAACAGTACTGAAACGTTCAATCATTCATTATATTGCACAGCAATTTAAGGAAAAAAGTATAAAACAAATAGGATTGGATATGGATTATGTCAATTCTGTTGAATGGCATAAATTACAAACATAAAACATAATTATTTTGTATGATGTTTCACATTCCATGTTCAGTACAGTATACAGTACACCAGAAATGTAATTAGTAACATGCCCTGCATGTGCTCCTATTGCTATACACATGTTCTCCTTGTTCTTGAAACACTCTCCTTCATAGAAGTATCTGCCATGGAACAAGTTGTGCTATAGGGAATGTTAACTACACACACCACTTTGGCTATCTTTACAGGGAATGAAGGGCGCTCAGATGCGTAGCCTGATAGCCTTGGGGATGTCCATCCCAAATCTGGTTTCCCTCTCCCCCACGCACCAGCTGCCACATGACATCAACTATCTCAGGGAGTCAGGTGGCTGAGCGGTTAGGGAATCGGGCTAGTAATCCGAAGGTTGCCAGTTCGATTCCCGGTCATGCAAACTGACGTTGTGTCCTTGGGCAAGGCACTTCACCCTACTTGCCTTGGGGGAATGTCCCTGTACTTACTGTAAGTCGCTCTGGATAAGAGCGTCTGCTAAATATGTAAATGTCAAATCTCAGGCCTTACAGAGGCATACAGTATGTCGATGTTCTAGATCACTACTTATACTTTGGCATAAAGTATTCAAGGGTCTCAGCCTTTGTAAAATGGTCTGTAGCTAACTGGTATCTGGAACCCTTACATTTTCATATTTTAGGTGCAGAGAACTGTGTTAAATGCCAGCCTTCAGATGATTTAATGGTAAAGATGTAGAGCAGTGAAGATCTCTCTTCTCATGGTTTGAAAAGGATATGGCTAACTATGGCGTGAGAAAAAGAGAGTGTTGGAGTGGTAGGTGGGGGTCTGGGTTTCCTTTTGGCACTTTTTGGTCAAACATGGACTTGCTTTTTTACTTTGTTCCAAATAAATATTCGTGGAACGCTGATGTATGTCACATTATCTATTGTTGCCGGACGATTATCAATTTCATCAAGCCTCAATTTCTTCATCCCCAGTTTTACATTTAGTCATTTAGCAGACGCTCTTATCCAGAGTGACTTACAGTAAGTACAGGGACATTCTCCCTGAGGCAAGTAGGGTGAAGTGCCTTGCCCAAGGACACAACGTCATTTCGCACAGCCGGGAATCGAACCGGTAACCTTCAGATCACGAGCCCGACTCCCTAACCGCTCAGCCATCAGACCCCCCCCACAGTTTTAATCTGTTTGCTTACACTGTGAGCCCTACTATAAGAACTTGAGAGAATCACAAGACCAAGTTTATATGGCTTCAAATCAAAATATCGGTTGCTCATATGAATGGTTCTATTGTCTTTGTCATCTATCCAAGTTTGTAAGTCAGAATCCCTTTATTCACCTCCCTTTGCCAAACCCAAGTGGCTTCAAGGAGTTTTCCCATCAGCCTTCACCTGTCATGTCCCCTCAGGGAATGTATTTCTGTAACGTCCTACCACATGGTGTGCAAATGTTGTAGGGTTAAAGGTCATCCTAAAAAAAGACATGTGGTCTGGTGTTGGGGTGTGCTTTGGGTAGTTTGGGCCTTCTCTTAACTGGTCACTGAGTCCTATGTAACTTGCACCTTGCTTTGGTAGCCTGCTTGATTTAAGATGATAAGATTATGTTTCCTGGAAACACATATTTGTTGAAACATTAGTCCCTTTAACAAAAATAATTAAAATGAGTATTCGTGATGATGTTAGCTTTTTGATAGACAATGGTATATTATTTGTGAAACAGAACCTTCTGAAAGGTTGTATAATCCAGCTATCCTGCATGAAAACAAGACAACTCTTATTTTAGGCAATGTCAAAGTGTCCTTGAAAACGACCTAGCCAGATTAATGTCTAAAATGTTGGTACACAAAAACTATTTCAAGATTGGCCAGATGCTGGTGGCGGGTATTTAGAGACCAATGTTCAAAGCTTGTGTTAAGTTTTTTGCTTCAGTTTTACTGCTAGAGCATTTTCCATGTATTCCAAAGTTTTGGGTTACTACTGAACTACCAATAAACCAGTATGTTCACTTTTTATGATCATTCACAATGACCACATCAAGTTTGTATTTCCACATTTGTTTGTATTTCCTATATTGTATCAAATAAAATTGCAAAATACTTCCAAACCAATGCCAAAGGGTAACTTTGGCATAAAACATAAAGAAACTTTTTTTAAATGATTTCAATCTCTGTGAAATGATGATAAATGGTTTTCAGATTGACTTCCAGATAGGAAGCTCCCATAGGTGTAATGCAAAGCACGAGGCGCAGAATGAGACTGGAAAGTCTGAATGTGCTCATGCACGTCCATTCGATTACACATTTGTTGCATCAATACAATCTAAGACAACCCTCCAAATCTTTCCAGATGGTCTCTTGCTTTACAAAGGGACATGAATAACAAAGAAGGAAAGAGAATGTCTAAAATAAAACAAGGCCCAACTATAGGCTAATCTGAGAACTCATCAGCAAGTTTAGCGAAAAGACAATGTGTTTATCAGCCATTTGATTCAGTGTTGTACAAGTCAGCATTGACAAGATCAAAGCCCCAAAGCACTTTCACCACAGAAGTCACACATCACACATGATTGTAAATAGCAGTACAGTTTAATTATACTCGATCGATACATTCAGTTATCTATCATTAACCCTTGTGCTGCTTTCGGGTCACATGACCCAAAGGTTCATAACGAACCATCGTTGTGTTTACCCAATTTTACCCAATACAAAAACAAATAAAAATAATTTTCTTTTTACCTTCGCAATGTGGGGGGTCTGAGACAGCGCGACGGTTAAAAGAAAATGCTTCACTTTGTTTTTGTATGCGATAAAGTTGTCGCAATACGACGGTGGGTCACAACGACTGATGGGTCAGAATGACCCGAAGATAACACAAGGGTTAAATAGCAAGGCTATGCTTTCCTGATAAGAGGGTTGAGCCATGTAGAGGAGGGTCCATAAGGCATTATAGCTGGGCAGCCTATGATGATGGGCGTGGGCGGGGTAGAGGATAGAGAAGTGGGCGGAGACTCCTGAGTAAACACAAAAATGAGAACACATCAGGTACAACATTCAGTGAGTCAATGACTACAAAAATGAACAGGAACTTGAACATACCAAATTGCATTCATTAAAACCCCATAGAACCTTGTGTTGACTGTTTTGATGAGTATTTAACTGACGTGACTGGAAATGACAATGATTACTTGTCAATAGCAACATCCTGTGGTGAGTTTAAAGCATTACTTTGTTTTGGGGAGAACTATTCTGTCTTTGTTTTGTATCAGTTCGATTGATATTTGAGTTCATGTTTTTATTCAAATAAAATAAATCATTATCCTGGTTACTTTTGCATTGATTTCAATAAGATCATCTTCTCTGAAAGCTTATGGCAATAAATCAAACCGTTTCAATATGTATTTACTTTACATAACTTTGTCAAACTACATGAAAAACCATACCATTTTGAGTTAGAAATTTGTTACAAACTGAGTTAGATTGACAGTACTGGTCAAAGCATCAGTATTTTCTACTGCTATGTGGTAATGGTGCAATATTCTCAGTTGAAAAAGAGAGAAAGCTAAACAAGCTTTAGCTGTGCACTGTTATTGATATATATTGCCATAATAAATATGATAAATAGCTAAAAACCCTGCAAAGACCGAAAAGGGATAGTGAGAAAGGTTTACATATTGTATCACAACAAACTAAATGTACAACCTAGAACTTGTTTATGGGGCCAGTGGACAAACAACACTTCACAAACTGTTCACAATTTAAACAAATAATCTACTGGCTATGAGAGGGTAAAAGGACAGTAACTTTCAGCATGAAAGACAAGAAAAATAAAATAAATGTGACAGCACAACTTTGTTTAAACATTTGAAACAAACTTTAACTATCTATATGATAATTTCTTTACAAAATACATCCTCCAATTGTCTCTTTCCCCATTTAAAAAATAATTGAAAAGTCACCAAAGATCATCTACAGTACAGAGCTATATAATCCACTCGCTGCTCTAAATGGTTTCTCTCTGACTCGTTATAACTAAAAACATACAGGGCTCAAATATTCTTACCGTTGTAGCAATGCAGACGGTCTCATTTGTCAATCTCATTATCGAGGCTGTGATTTGAACCAGCTAAACCATCCAGATGGGGTGTTCTGGCAAAAGAAAATGATATGGTTGTGTTGGAACAGAACTCATACTAAAGGTTCTCATGCGGTACAGGTCATGTAGATGAGGTGTAGGCTCCACCCACATGTTTTGGTTGGACTTCTGCCGATTCCGTCGACTGTCCATGTCCATACCTTGTGACAGGCATCCCAGCATGCATCTCTGCAGTCACATGCCGGCTCTGTAAGTAAGCATGGTGTATCGGAAACGATATAGATTCAGGTTGTGTGTATTTTAACCTATATCTGGCTATGACTTCTGCTCTTACTAAGGCAGATGGCATTGGAACCATCATGGTGAAGTGGTAATTGGAACTGGTCCATATCTCACCTTGCGTGCACTGAAGGAGGTTTCAGTCCCTGGACAGTACCATCAAAACACATTATTTTTAAATAATCTTTTTAAACTTAAATGTTTTTTGTTTTTGTTTTTTTATAAACATCTTCACAAAATATTTCCATTGATTTACGGAGGCGATGATAGTCATAGTGTCTACTCTTTTTTTTGGTGCTTCATCCAAACCAAGATGTGCTCACCCGAATTCACTCCACAGGGACCATCCCGCGACACCGGATGCAGAGGGGCAGGGCGGACGTGAGCACCACCTGCATTATGGTAACTGCAGTCTTGGCCCCCAGCTACAAGGGGCACTGCTGGCTGCGTGTCAGGCATGACGGATGGGGAGGGGAAGACCTGCTGTATGGGGGCCTGCTCCATTTCGGCTCCACTGGAGCCAAGTAGGTCAACGTGTGGGCTCAGCCTCGTCCCGGTCACTTCCCCACAGTCGGACGAGTCACCTGCTTCTGTTCCCGCGGCACAGAAAAAAGGTCAACCAAAACCGTTACAGTGTCTCTTCCCGCTCCCTAGCACTGTAGAGGTACGGAGGAGGGTCAAGTCGCATCACCAGCAGTTCTGATGCTTGAGGCATAAGGAACCGGCTCCCGTGGGAGTCAGTGTGGGACCAGTGAAAGAATGGTGAGAGACTTGAGCTTTACCTGAATAAACCGTGTTCTCCTCGTAGGCCAATGTGCAATCCTCAGCAGTGGGCTGGTGAGGCTTACTCCAACCATTGCTCCCCATCTGAGCAAATACATATGTTTAGGGCATAGGCTTAGGTGTTCCATGTTCTGTTAAGAGGTGAGATACAATGACAATAGCGAGAGCCAATTTCTGAACGATTCACCTTGTTTGACACTGTAACTTAGTAGAGTTAAATATAAATGTAATCTGAGAAAACACTGAACTGACAGACATCATTTGACAATCAGAACCCAGACCTTTTAAAAGATCGTCGCACTCCGCACAGAGTAAACAAAATTGTCCTTATTTGGCTTGATAGTGCAACTGCTTCCAAATGACACCCTGGGACACCACGTGGCTACGGGGACATGGGGACAATGACTGGATTAACGTGGTCACCTGCATGCCCTGGTGCTTGAGTCGCAGCTGCCGTAGCCATTCAGGATCCGGACCGGGCCGGATGCCAGCTGCTGCGCTGAGCTGTCTCTCCCAGTGGCCCAGTCTCTCTGCCAGCTAAATAGAAGAGAAGTGCTGAGCCACACATAAACACAGAAGGGGGGGTCACACTCCCAGACACCGGACCAGCAGAACATGTGAAAGAGAACGAGATCTGAACGGTGCCAAAGGGGAGTGTCTGGGAGTAGGTGGATGTCAGTGTGCCACGGGGGGGGGGGGGGGGGGGGGGGGGGGGGGGGGTTGCTACCTTAACAACCTCTCCCAGAAGCACCAGGCTAGGCTCATGCTGTCCGATCAGAGACCCGCCCACCACCTCGCAGTAATGGAAAGCCTGGGACACAAGCCCCCAGTCGAGCAGGCGACACGCATACAGGAACTTGTACACCTGACAATGCGACACGAGCACATGCGTCACCAGATATAGATTTCCTGTCCTCCCATCACCTTGTCTTTCAGTCATTTGAAATTCATGTCAACATAGCATTTCGGTTTTTTCCAAGTTATGTGGTTAGGATAACATAACAGGAAGATTGAGCCATTATTGTATGCAATTGGGTGACTTCCTGTAGTACACCCAGAACAACTGAGCTGTATTTTCCAGTAAACTGAAAAAGGTTATTGCTGAGGAATGAATATATACATATTACACATTATTTACTAAGAATATACCATTTTAAACGTTAGAAACTTCCAATATGATTACAATAACAGTGTTCTGCCAACACCGCTTTGTTCACTCAAAGCAGAATAGTTATGACAGTGCCACAAATCATGTCAATTACCTGGAAGGAAGGGATGGAGAAGGACTTATCACCAAGTTTCTGGCAGTATTCAAACAACTCAGTACACAGAATGGCCTGATTTGTGGAAAACTGCAAGAATGGAAGACTGAGGGGAATAAACATTGGATTCTCAGCATTAGAGCAGGTCAATAACAGTTTTGTCACCAAACACATGCAGCTTTCTGACTCACTTGTTTTTGAGTTGTTTATAACTTGGATGTGGGGTGTGTGGTGGAGGGGGGAACTTAAATCACCTGTGGCTGCTGCTGAGAAGAACCAGCTTGTCTGTCCTAGACGTGTACACACCGAAAGGGGCACCGGCCGTCAGGTAGCACACATGAGCCGCGTGTAGCAGGCCTCGAGAGGCTGAAAAATAGGCAACAATGACCTGTAAGATTGTTTTCTTTCTTCTGTAATCACAGTGAAATATACCTTATCAGATACATTGATGTGTTTTTGCGTGTGCGCACTGTATCTCAGAGGAAGTTACAGAGTGTGTCGCCTAATGTCATTATGGATTTCTGGTGCGTTGCAGCATCCTCCGTTTCATTGGACAACATTACGGCCAGATGTGGCTTCCAATCTCCCCATTTCTCATTTCCACAACACTAGAAACACACACATAAACTCACATTTCACTATGATAATAGTCATACAGCCATGTATTAGTCATACCTGCATGTATTTTGAGGGCAACCGGACACAGAAAACAAATGTGGTCAAAAGATGAAAATGGAATCTAAGTCAGGAGAATAAAGGGTGTGTGTGATTTGTGACATCAAAAATGTCAAAATATTACCGTGGAAACAGCAGGGATCCTCCCAGAGAGCAGTTGGAAGAGGGTCTGGAGAGGGTCGCTAGATGCTAGCTGGCCTGTAAACCTCCACACGGCACCGCACACACACACACAAAGACACACTGTGAAATTCACAAACCACAACACCAGCTAAATATATCCCAAAGAATCAAATGACATGAATATGACAACAAGTATATTATAATCAGCCACGCTGCACCTAGTGCCCAGCCTAGTGATCTGGACTCCTCCCTTAACCCCCCAGCTCTGTTCAATGTTAGCTCCACGTGCGGCTCTGAGATCTGCCCAAGCACATACTGCTAAGGGTGCCAGATGAAGCAGTAAAGTGACTTGGGTTACATGTCTGCATGAACCGCACTATAATGATGTGTGCTGAGGCCCTCTACCCAAACTTCTATATGTTTTTGTATGCTAGGATTTTCCTTGTTGTATACATTTACATTTAGTCATTTAGCAGACGCTCTTATCCAGAGCGACTTACAGTAAGTACAGGGACATTCCCCCGAGGCAAGTAGGGTGAAGTGCCTTGCCCAAGGACACAACGTCAGTTGGCATGACCGGGAATCGAACTGGCAACCTTCGGATTACTAGCCCGATTCCCTCACCGCTCAGCCACCTGACTCCCTGTATACGTTCTAATACAGTACGCCAAAGATGCCAGAATATCCTACTACCGGGATAACCTACACGGTACCAATTTGCGTCATGTGAGGGAACATGCTTTTCTGGCTGTTTTGACACAACTCTTTGTGTTAAATTGAAAAAGTTTCACTAACCCTAAGTGGCCTTTAAAAAACATGACACACCTGTCGGGGCAGTGAAAACAGCATACTCTAAATAGATTCGACCGACTAGACACAAGGCAAAATAATTTACACGTAACAGGCTTCAGCTTGTTTGTAAAATGTGCAAACAAAGTGTCTGCATCTAAAGTTAATTCTATTGGAGAACCATACATATTCATTTTATAAATGTATGTTACAAATGTGCTTGTAAAAAACAAAGCCACCCAAAGTCAACCTCTTCTCTGGCTTTCACATAGAAGTATTTCTAAGCATGTTAATGTTACAATAGGTACAATGTTTTGTCCCCTAAGTCTCCTAATGTGGCCCTCTGAGAGTTGTTTAGCAACACAGCTCAGTACCAGTCAAATGTTCATTTCTAATTCTTGGAGTGACTTTCCAGCCAATTATGTTCCAGCAATCCTGTTCCAGCCAATCACCTTTGGTGAGGCGGGCCTTCCTCCTTGGCTTATTTGGTGAAAGCACTGTCAATCAAACTTGAGCTGGAGGAAAGTGCGGAAGTTCAGATGAGAAATGGGGGCCCCTGTTTCTCATATTTGAATGTATTCAAATAATATGAAACACATTTTATAATGTTACCCACATCAACTTTAACATTAAGTAGCCTTTTTTTTTATTGACTGATAATAAATAAATTTTTATTGACTGATGGAATAAGTGCACCGCAAGCGATATATGGCTGTTCGAACCTGCTCAGCACGGTTGTATAAGATCTGTTGTCCATCTTGCTGGCCAGAAACAAAGCGTGGCCCCACAGGCCGGTCTTCATGGCCGCCTCCAAGGCTTCCTGTAAACACCGTAGGGGAGAAGGAACAGCACAAAAGGTCATAGGGCAAAGGAAGAAGACACCCCTGTGCCAAGTCCCAAATCATCCTCTAAATCCCAGGCCCTTCTGGAGATGCGAGGGGAAAAGACAGGTGTATGCAATTAGCTCAAATAGACAGCGCCGCATATTAAAAGAGTTCATCTCAGACGTGGTTAACTTGCTCCTTGACATGATATTACCTTTCCGCAGCATTTCATCCGTCTAAATCAATGTAACTGCATCATCCCAACCAAAAATAAAATGCCCTTTCGCTCAAGAATATAATATCGGACCAGTTATACTTCCATACTTGGAGGGGGGGGGGGGGGGGGGGGGGGCAAGACTATTCTTGATTGACAAGGGTACCAGCAGCCAACTAGAAGGACAGACTGTATTACCTTCTTCCTGCCAGCTAGGAGGAGTTTAGTATAGCCCTCCAGTGTCTGCTGTGAATGTTCTGGAATGGATGTGGCCCCATGCCCTGTCAGGAGGTCATGCCCCTCCGGCACCTCCGTGTCCGGACCGGGGTCCTCTCTCAGGTCGATCAGAGTGGGAGGCTCTGGCCCACAGCCTCCTGAAGAGTTCTGCAGGAGCAGTTCTGCGATGTCGGAACCAACGATGCGCTGGAGTCCACATCAACGTATACACAAAGACAATCGTTGCAATGATCAGTGACCTATGCGCTTTTGTAGAGCTCGCTCTTGGAAGTCGCTTTGGATAAAAGCGTCTGCTAAATGAATAAATGTAACTTTTTTGACTAAAAGCTACGGTGATATTCTGGCCGGTGCGCTCGATCTGTGGGGAGAAATGGGGAGCCGAGATTTGGTGTGACTTACTCCATTCTGTCTGCATAGCAGAATCAGTAAATTCCACAAGAGTGCAGCAGACTCTCTGTCCTGGGTTTTGTCATCTCTCATGCAGGCTTCTGCCCTCTGGAGGGCGAATGAGATAGCGTCCACTTTGTGAAGATCCTCCCTGGAAACGACCACGGCAATTTATTATTGGTCGAAAAACCGACTGAACAAATATTGGGACCATAGATATTCCATGCAATTTTGTTACATGTCTGTAGTTTTATATTAAAAAGATGGAGGCACACAAATAAATAAGCATTGCTTGATGCTGTTTGTTTTTTTGGGGGGGAAAAGTGTATGTTTAGTGTACCAACCTGGCCAGAGGCCCAGGAAAATCTCTCATTTCCTGTTGTTCTTGTGTTTCACCTAGAATGACCTGTAAAGAGCACCCAATCATGTCAAATCCAGAAGCCTTGATGAAAACCTTCGTGATTCGCATTTCCAAAACCGTATGGGAACGTGAGCGAACCTCAAGGCTGTGGATCTCTAGCAGGCCTGGGTCTCCCTGCGTCACCAGTCCCGGGTTGACCCGTACGAGCTGGCCTGCTGGCCCAAAGCTGACCACAGCGTGAGGCAGGGAGTATTTCAGAGGGGCAGTCACCTGGGGCACTACAACACGCTCTTGGGAGAGAGGACACGGAGGGTTGGTCTTCCTCATGGTTCATCATCACCCTCACAAACACCCTCATCTGGTGTCACCCGGCAACACATTCTTCAACGCAGAACCAGGTGTCGGAGAGAATACCCGTAGGTTTTACCTGTGTTTGCTGTCATCTCGGCAGAGTCGCTTGTCTCGGCGCCGTTAATGTATTGACTCAGCTCATAACTACTGGAGGATAGTCCTGAGGTTTTGGAGCTTGCCAGTGTGCCCGTGTTGTAATAGGAAGCCTAGAGGGACACATAGCGAGGCCTGGAGGTTAACTATTTATGAGCAGGCTACGAAAGCCAGGCGGCTAATTAACTTAATTCCATAACCAATAGCAGGAACCTATTGGTTCAGTTATAGAAGGTGTGTAGCCGCTGTTGTATTCACCTCTCCATAATCATCGCTGTTCTCCCCAGCTTGATCACCCTCATGTCTGCTGGAATCGTGCTGAAAACCACCTCTCCCATGGTCATACCTAAGGTGTATGAGATAATATGAGATTTGAGGAAATCGCTTTACATGGGCAAGGCAAGGCAAATGTGTTTGTATAGCACATCTCAACAACAAGGTACTTCAAGGTGCTTTCCATAAAACGTAAAAGGCATCAAGACAAAATTTAAACGCACCATAAGACAATATAAACTGAAATATATTTAAATACAACTGAAGAGTTCGATAAAGAATAGGCTAAAACAGAATGTGATAGATAAAACAGGACAGCAACAGTTACAGTTCAGTGAAGTATATTCAACAAAAGCCATAATGTAGATTTCGTAAAAAGGCAGCCGCAAACATAAAAGTCTTCAGCCTTCATTGAATGAACTGATAGTTGCTGCAGACCTGTGGTTTTCTGGGGGTTCGATCCAGATGGTGCATAAAAACTTAAATCTGCCTTTCCATGTTTAGTTTTCACTCTGGGGAGAGAAAGCCTAACCAGTCCCAGACAATCTGACAGGTCTGGATGGCTCATAAATTCATAGAACATCAGACATGTATTTTGGCCCTAAACCATTCAGTGCTTTATAAAACAACAAGAGTATTTCCAAATCAAACATTTGACAGACAGGACGCCCCTGTAAAGACCTGATGTGATCAACTTGTTGGTCTTAGTGAGGAGCCCAGGAGAGAGTCTGAACAGCTACAGCTGATCTATGATCGACACAGGGGTATACTCCTTAGTATATGTCGCTGATGGATTTCCCCGCTCGCGTAGAGACAATCTAGAAGGATCTAGAGGTCATTCTCACCTGGACTGTTCTACAGACGCACTCCCAGCATGCTCCTGCTTGTACCTCCTGTCATGGTACGGGTCGGCCCTCCTGGACTCCTGGGAAGTCCATTGACCCGCGTCTACATAAAAACAATCAAACAATCCATTGAGCTTATCAACGCACCTTCATTTCTGGCTGGGGTTCGCTGATAAGAAGCTGTGACTAAGTACCTGGATATTCATAAAAGCCTGTGTAATAACTAGGGTCGTAGTGGTTGTAGTCCTCCCTGTAGTTCCAGAAGCCTTGGGGTGGATGGTCATAGCCATGCCTGAAATCAGAAGTAGCACACGCGCCAACTAAAAACACCAGATCCTTCAAGAGAATCGTGAAATCTGCCCACAGCGCATTCGCAGATACTACAATGCAAATGACAATAATGCAGATTCCGTAACAATTGCCAGACATGCATGTGGTCTGTGCCTTCGGCTGAGTCTATCCACCTGTAAATGATGGACAGATTGACGTGAGCCTCAAGAAACAAACCTGGAATGAGGTCTTGGGAGTGCGTGTTCTGGTCTGTCATGGCCATATGCAGCTCTGGCTTGCGGAGAGCTGTAGAGGGGTGGGTACTCTGGTCTGGGTGGAGGGCTGGTGAGGGGAGCTATGTAGCGGGGGTCTGGTTGAAGCCATTGCCGGTCCCTCTGTCTCGGGTCAGGTGGTGGGTAGTATCCACCTCCCTGGGGAGTGGGACGGTGGAAGTCGTCTGGGAGTTTGGGTCTCTGGGAGTGAGGGTCAGACTGCCGCCACTGGTATCCTCTGGGGTCCATCCCACTGTCTCTCTTACAGAGGTCTTAGCAAACAGTGTTAAGAACTTCCAGTGTGAAAAAACATTGAGGGGGAAAAAAGACGGAAAAAGAGAGAAATGTAAATACCTAGGAATATGCAAAAAAGAGCTGTCCACTAAAGAAACAAATGGTACTAAAAAGCTACAAGGACTGTTCAGGCTACTACTGTAAATATAACCACCAGAGTGATCTTTGCAATATTGACACTGATAATTTTTCTTCAGTCTAAAAAAAGTGACCGGGCCTACAAAACATGGCAAATGATGTTCTTCCATTCACGTTAAATACCAGCCATATTTGACGTTTAGTATATAAGAACAGAGACATCAAAGTTATAAGAAGATATAAAAGTAGAGTAGGCTACAGTAACAATTCTATTAACATTTTCATATAGGCCTCCACGCATTAACCTCCAACTTACACTTAATAATACACTGGCAATTCGACTTTCTTCTCAAGAAAAGCCCCCCAAAACAATTTGTAGCCTACATAAATGTTTTTTTTCCCCAGTTATTTGTAAATATTCAAACTTACTGCTTACATGCGTTCCCAGTTGCAGTCAAAGTACATGTGCCACATCATTTCCCTCAAAACACAACATGAACTGAGACGACCCATGGACTTGTAGATAACGCACGAGAGAATAAAGTGCAAAGGCGCCAGTGATATCACTGAGAAGCCCTGACGCGCCCTTTTCATCGGGTTAGATTATACCCTCCAATTAAGCAAAAACAAATAAGGTTCAGAACATTCATGCAAAATTGTGAAATATGCACATAGTTTTTAGCCGACAGCCTACATACCACGCACAAAGAGGGATTCCGGATAGCATCTTCAGCTCATTTGAATGTAGTCTAGGGATGAGATTGATCCACGCCCTTGAATACGCATGCCAAATTGATGCTTTCTTTTCTGCAGTGAACTCAGTTCAATCTAATTCAGTCTTTCTGTGTTTAGTCTACTGTTTGTTATTAATAGTGTAAATTGTAAGAAAATCTAACTTTCAACTACAATTTGGTAAAAGTCACAAAGTAGAAGAGTGCTGGTCGAACTTGCCACGTTGCGCGGAGCCGCCTACTGTCTGATACAGCCAAGCCTACCTCTTGTCATAACATTGAATACCAGCCATTTAATAACGTTCTCCACAATGGGGCTGGGGGGGGGGGGATGAGGGGGCTGGACACTATCTAAAGGAACATTTTGATTTTTTTGCCATGCATGCTCTATAGCTTAAAAAAGCTGGTCTCAATGTCTCTTAACTGTGGCTCTCACACGCAATACATGTTGGCTAGCAGGTCACAACATGGTTGTCATGTAGCAGTTCAATTCCAAGCTCCAAAAGCCTGCGGTACATTATCATATCAGATACAAATAGCCTACATACATTCAATCTGGCCAAGTTCTTTTTTTATGTAAAGTGAAAGTGTCACTTGCCACAGCACTGTCCTACTACTGCCACAGGGTGTCGCAGTTTACCTTAAGACAGGTCATGATCAACTCGTTGTTGACGTTGTTTCTCAAACAATATGTGTGCTAATGCTTAAGGGGGCGCTCCTCCGTTTACAAACTGTACACACATGCCTCATTAGCATGTGACCAATAGGATTGGATATGCAAAGTGGAAGTCTGTAGAAGGTCGTTTTGTACAGCAAACCGTGTGTGCAAGTAGTCATATGAGAGCGATCTGTACACGGTGATCTTCCCCAGCGGATTACACAGGACGTTGTGATACCTGCATCGATTCGAGAGTGTGGATATTGTGTTGCCTTTTTCAGATGTGCAATATGACTTTTGAGGAAACAATTGGAGACAACTCTTCAGAACGGTGAGACATCATACAGTATTTCTACGTTATAAACTACGGTTACAGTATGATTTGACAGGCTAAATTCCGACAGATGCCTCTGACTGGATGCACGACCGGGCTAGCAAAATACTAGCTAGCGCCGACAATCGTTATAGTATTAGCTTCAGTTACATTGCTTGCTATTGACAAGAAGGCACTAAAAAGAGTACTTATTTGTAAGCTGTTTGCTTTATGCAGAGATATGTCTTTTTCTCTTCACAGAATGGAATCGGTGGAAAAAGCATTAGAAGAGGTCCTCAGCTCTGCATTACCTCAGGGTTGCATCACTGTCGGAGTGTACGAGGCAGCAAAGTCACTCAATGTGTAAGCCATTGTCTTCAAAGTGCTATAGCCAGCTGCAGAATAAACTTACACAAATGTACACAAACACGTGCATTGTAATGTTAAACAATACGTCTTGTTTAAATGTCAATACCATGTCTCTAACAAACCTCTTGATTGTTGATATTTTCAGGGACCCGGACAATGTAGTGTTATGTCTCCTTGCCACTGACGAGGAACACGTAGAAGACGTTGCTCTTCAGATCCACTTCACCTTGATCCAGGCATTCTGCTGTGAGAACGACATAAACATCCTTCGAGTGAGCAACATGAGGCGTCTGGCAGAGATTCTTGGTGGAGGGAAACCTGGAGGGGAGCCCATGGATCTCCACTGTGTATTAGTCACTGTAAGTGTCATAACTGCGCTTTTGTTACATTCAAACAAGCTTTTCTAGAAAATATCAGCATCTTGGTCTGGGTTTCTGCATGTTTATTATCTCCTGCATCTATTAATGGACGCAATATTTTCATGTGGTAACAAAAAGTTAGTTGAAGTTCAGGCATCCAGTCTGCAGAGGATACAGGATTTTGCATACGTTGCAAAATCTTGAGCACCCTGCATGAGCACTCTGTTCCAGCCCTAGGAATGCAACTCTGAGAATGGTATCGGTAGCAACTAACTGTTCTGCTTTTGTTATTGTTCCAGAACCCTCCGTCTACTACTTGGAAGGACCCAGCACTGAGCAAAGTAAACCGGTTCTGCAGGGACAGCCGTTGTCTGGATCAGTGGGTACCCGTCATTAATCTCCCCGACCGATGAAACAGCGAGGATTTTAAAACACTTGTCAATCGAAACTGCACTCAACATGTGTAATAAGCCGCCTTTGTTGGACTTCTTTGAGCAAACCCTGGAGAGTGAGAGGAGAGGCGGGAGGGGGGTGAGGAACAAGAAAACAAGATCCAACGGTTAAGAAAGAATGACTCAGCAAGATGGGTTACAGTTCTACCGAGCAATGACTGTGCCTCCCATTATCGGGAACGGAGTCTGCACAGGAAACTGAATCATGTGAGCACGTGGTTTAGTAGCACACGTTCGGGACACCAGAGTGGCCCAGAACAGGCACGTGGACTGGACCAGTCCGGACTCGACTGGTTCCGAATGGACTGGGCTAGTCCACGCTTTCAACCCTGCTCAAGGAACTTGGACCAAAAGTGGATACTCTTGAAAAGGGAAATGTTATACTCATGGTATTCAAATGTGTTGATTTATTTAAAAGGGAATGTATTCATAGGCTATTACAAGGATGTTTTTACTTGTCTCGTTAACGTTTTGAATTCACATTTAAATTAATTTAAGGAATTGTATTTATTGAATGAATTTGCTACTTGTTGAAATGTGAAATAAATTTAACTTAACATATCATTGTTTCCTATACTTTCTGGTTTGAGGTACGATGCAACTGTTGGCTACTAGATGGGTGGGACAAGGAAGAAACTTCTCTTTAATGCACTGTTATGTTTCCCCTCCTCTTAGTCATACAGATCTTTCTGGATGTGGGCAGACAGACCATTCAGGACATTTCCAAAAGAACTGTGCTAATGTGCTAAAGTAGCTTAAACAATTCGCATGCAATACCTGCTCAACCGGGGAGTACATCTTGTGCAAAGATTCTAGTAGGGAACTTCAGTAAATGAAGCCATTGCATACGATGCCACATAGACAAATTGCAGAGACATCAGTTGGCATGCCCTCTACAGCACATCCCTAAGAATAGACTATGTGCTGCGTGGGAAGCGAGAACAAGAACCCCCACTTTGTTTCCTGCGGCCAGCAGTGCACTCAGTGTGACAGGGCCCTTCACCCTAGATCCCCGTTCCAAAACAAAAGTGGGGAGATAAATATACCACTGGCAGTGTTAATAATACGCTGAGATGAAAGAAAAGGTTCATTTCTGAACCGTCGCACACTAAGAGGACGCTAGAACTACGGACGGCGGGGGACAAAGCCTTGCGAAGAGTGGCTCTTTAGAGAATGTGTGTGAGTCAAGGCCTTTCAGGCTGTGCTGAGCTCATTGCTAAAAATAGTCCAGTGAATGGACTTGCAGCTCACCCAGTGACGCTCTAGTGATAAAAAAAAAAGAAAAAGAAGCTCCTATTGAGTAGCTGCAACACAAAAAGAGCAGCACTGATGTCAGCATAGCTCTGTTAGCAACGGAAAAAAAGGAACGGCATGAGGCTAGAGGGACTGTGGCTAGCTCAAAGACGACAGCATCGGACAGCATAGGATCAACGAGCTGCTGGAGGAGAGGGTAGATGGGGCTGCAAGCTGGTGCCGTCTGTGAGGAATGGACAGGGTGCAGCGGGGGAATTTCCTGGACTTCCTGGATGTGCAGTCGTGCACTGGTTATGGAGAGCCGTGAGAATGGCCCTCATAAAGGCCAAGCTTATCTTTAGTGTAGCGGGGAAGGTCAGCACACAGAAAAGTCCTTAGTAATGTGCAAAGACATTTCCAGTAGAAGGCATGGGCTGGGGTTGTAAGTAAACACCAGGATATAATTTAGCCTATATGAGGGACGAGCCAGCATGCGCTGTGAACAGAAGAATCCTCTGATATCCACAGATAGATAGAATAGATAGGAATCTGACCGAATTAGTAGGACATAATAGTTTTATTCGTTTTTTCTGGCGAGAGAAATAATAATGATCTAGTATTATCATACAGTATATGATATGATCCCG
Organism: Osmerus mordax; assembly: GCF_038355195.1. Lineage (NCBI taxonomy): Eukaryota > Metazoa > Chordata > Actinopteri > Osmeriformes > Osmeridae > Osmerus > Osmerus mordax. The sequence continues at coordinate 5,696,868 of NC_090076.1, read as the reverse complement.
TGAATGGGGATCCATTCAAGTTTCCTTTCATCCCAACTGACTTGACAATACTGATTAGGGGCTAGGTTCCCACACTGACTACTCCAACTCAGAAGGCTGCTCTGCCAAGCTGACAGGTAACACAATCATCGTCAGTGACTTTGCCACAATGCTGGCCTCATCCATCACCTGGTCACAGAGGGGTGATTTTATCAATGTGGGCCAACAAATATGCCCTGACCTGGTTCTGAGCAGCACTGGTAACACGACACCTTAAGTGAGAGTGAAAAGCTGTTTTGAAACACAGGGATTGTTGCATAAGAGCCCTGTTTTCAATTGGGGGCATTGAAAGATAAAGACAGAAATGAAAGTAGAAATGAATGGTAAACAATTGATGCTTGTGCTGGTTGTCACATACTTATGGCGTTTTGCCTTGATGGTTTTGAGATTTGTGTAGTTGACACAGAAACTTGATCATTTAAAGAGGCACAAAGGGTGCCTCTGTAAATGCTGTAGAATTCTAGGACAATACATGTAATAACCCACTCCACAATCATTGACACTGTGTGTATACCTTACATTTATTGACATCTAAAAAAACACAAGACAAATTGGGAGTGAAATTGGTATTGTTTGAAGTAAGAAAGTTATCCACATATAGTGCCAAAGACTAAGCGGTAAAGTAGTACATACATCTTGTGTCATAGCCTCACAGGACAATAGCATGTTTTCCTGAAAAGAAAATGGAAAGGTGGAAAAGAAAAATGTGCAATTACAGATATCAATTATCTAATCATGTATTAATTAAAAGGTTAAATACCTAGAGGAATATTTAGCGGTGAGTCTTTAATCCAGAATTTGATTAAGGATCAGATAAAGTGAATGTCTCCAACAACAGCCATTTCCAATTTTTGGGATGCATGCCTTCAAAGTTACTTCCAAACTTCCAAATAGTATTTGGGAAACCTTCATCAATACTACGACTCCAGTCATAAGTCAGGCAGTATGAAAGTAAAGTCTTAATCATCTCAGAGGTAGTGTTTGGAATTGGCTGCCACTCACACCCTGAAATGACCAGTTAAACACCATCTCTGGACTCAAGACACGCTGAAGCAGAACTCGTTGGTTCACAGTACCACACTTGAGGAGTATGACTAACATGTAGCGGTGAGATGTTCAAGCAGGAATACTTCATTAAGGCCCTGGTTTATTAAACGGGACTGATTAGTTCCTTCTGTTAGGCATGTGCGTAGCAGAACACAGGCACCTGTTGCCTGCATGCAGACTGGCCGCGAGGCAAGACGCATACACTCACGGACACACACACACACAATGATTAAACAGCAAAAATGGCAATTCTGAGAGCTGAGAAAAAAAGTCGATCTTTGTAAACAGGAAATGTTTAAACAAACAAGTTCATAACAGTCATGACATGGTCACAGATCCCAGATGGTCAGATCTGAGGTCATGTCTCTGAGAGGAGAATACACCTTTTAGAGAGAAACACTGTAAATGCACTGGCAATGAAATACAATCAGAAAGGAACTAGGTTTTGTTTAATGCTGGTAAAATGCACGCGATGGCATAAACTGCCCCTTTTCAGTGACAACGTCGACACGTTCCTTACTAACATGAGACATACAGTATACCTTTGTTTAAAGGGTCACACATCAATGTACAATGATCTGAAACATTACAGATTGATCCTTCTACCACAAATATAAATTAGACAACTATTCAAGTCACACGGAGCATTTATCTAAGGCATTGGAAATCTAGATTTCACAATAGCGTCGTATAGCGGATTGTAGCGGCTTCCAATATCAATGAAGAAGATGGGAGGGTTGAGACAATGTCCACATGGTTTGGAAACAGCCTATACGTTGTCTAGCACACCTGTTTGGCCTTGAGTTTTCTATGTTGTCTGAACAAACAGAAAACCTAAAATGTCATTCATAAAATGCACTGTGTTGGTTCTGTGTTCACGGTTGGAATGACAATAAAAAATGAACTTTAAATTAAAAAAAAGTAAAGGCTTTTGCGGTTGCTGCTAGCAGTAGTAGTCAAGACTTTGTAAACGTATCAAATGAACATATCCTCACGTGAACTGTATTCGAATTTAAGGCCAATTGGTTTGAAATCATATCTCAGTGAAATAAACAGCTGATGGTTTCCGGAACTCTGCTCGCATTAGCAATGCTACAGTACTATAAGGCGACCCTCAAAAAGCTTGTATTAGGTGGAGCCGTGGATGAGAGTGGCTTGAGTTTTCATCGTGTACCTAAAACATCCGAGTCATATTATGTCAATCAAGTGAACTTTAACCTGACCCTCCCGCTTCCTTTGAGATGAGCAGTTGTTAAAGCCATCACCGGCAGGATAGTCCTGTCTCCTTGCTAATTTACATGGTGGGTGTTTTACGACTCTTATCAGCAGCCGAGGAACTAGATGAATTGTTTCCCAAAGCCAAGGTGGGAAGGCACTGATGCAATCAGAAACTGGGGAGCTCAAAGACTAAAGTAATGTGGTGCTTCAACGGTGTGGAGGGGAGTTCTACGCTGGCTCTGATCATTACAACCGAGTTGGGAACTCCCTGTTCGGGCGCAAGTCTCTGCAGCTGAAGATGCAGGTCATGACCACCCCCCAGATCCCAATCACAAAGAAAAGCAGTTTCTGCAGAGGCTTCATCATATAGGCTTTCTTTCATGAGCGTTTGAACTGGAGCTTTGTTTCTGGGCCACAACCGGCTGTTTGTTTTTTTTTCTCTTCCCAGGCCTGTTCCTGGTGCTCGTTGGTTTGACTCATATCTGCGTTGAAAGGTCGACGCGCGTTACTCATCCGACGGTACACGTTTGGGGAACTATGGGGGCTTAGAAAAGGAGAGAGGCCAGTGCTAAGGCAAGTAGTGTTTAGCTCTCAGGTATCTCTAGAGGGAAGTGTCAACCCCCCCAAAACACACACACACACACACACACACACACACACACACATACACACCACCAACAGGGTTCAGGTGTCCCACTACAATATAGCGCAGGGCTTCTTATCCTTGAAAGGGTTTTCTGAAGCTGGGATTCCCATGAGCAAGGGGTCGTATTTGGCGTGCTCCGTGCAGTAGTGCATCAGCTCTGCCGAAGCCTTGGATACCTACGAGAAAGGCAAACAAAGTAACAACATGTGGTTGGTTGAACATGAAGACAAACAGAAAGGAGACATTGTGACGTTACGATTTGAACAGTTGGCTTTCTGTAAACAATGAGTGTTGAGCGCCAAGCTCACCTTTATCCTCTCGATACTGGCCTCTATTCTAAGCTGCTGGACTGTTCTCTTAGCTTGGGTAATGTTATTGGAGCTTTGCATTTTCGATGACATTACACGCACCTGTGCAAAACAGACATAAAAAAGAAAAAATCCACTTTCATGTACAGTAAATATACCTTCACGTATGCTTGTGTCAAATGATGCATGTTTGTTCAGCGTTTTGATCATACCTTTCACAGTTTAGTGGTTGAGTCTTAGATTGACGGGAAAGTGCTCAATCTGAAAAACAGCAGAAACCGCAACAAACTTGAAATGTATGCTTCTATGAAAAAATACACATGATGAAGTATGTAGATGTGTTCGAGTTTGCATCCATCTTCCGGTAAGACATACACCCGAGACTTACACAAGAGATTCTCGGAGTGAGCACTGACAGGCTGCCAAACAAACAAACGCACCAACAGCTGCTACTCGTAAGTCGCAACGCAACTTCCCAAAAGTGACAGTTGAGGCAAGCCTTCCTTGCTGCGACGTACGCACAGAGAAAATGGCTCAATACACATTTCCGTAAAAGGAAGGCCTTGTAGGTCGTACTGGACATTATATGTTGTAACAGGGAGTCTGGAGCGGCCTCCATGGCTCCGAGCAAAGCAACAGGTCTGCCAGGTTTCTCTCTCGGTCTGGAACCTGTCCCGTCAGAGGCCTGGAATCCTTTCTGGCCTTAGGGGCTAGCTCAGTTTCTCTCCACTGTAAATGCAAATATGTATTCCCTGCAAAGTCAAATTAGGACAAGAGGCTGTGGCCTGGTCTCTGACGAATCATTTAAAGGGACCTAGGTGTTGTCGACATCGCTGAAACGGAAAGGCAGTGCATTGGCTCGGGTTTATGTGTTGGCAAAAACATTCCACAAAGCCACGGAGCAGTTAAGATCGAAATCCTGCACACACAGGCCTGGCACGTGTCTGCCACACAGTCGCACAGGGGTGAGCATGGAAAACAATGTCAATTCTTCGCTAGAAGTCATGAAGTCTGTGATTCCATGGAAGAGGAGGCTCTGCTGAAAGGGAAAAAGGGAGGGGCGCCTTTGCACGTAGAAAGAGCTACAGCACGAAGCGGAGCCCATACATCTCTCTAATCAACCCACCCGCTCTCGCCCCTCCGCCCTCCCCTTCCCTCCACAGGAAGCAGTATCCCCAGCTTCTCTCTGAAGTATAAATGATTAAATATGGTCCGGTCTAAAAATAGACCTTTAGAGGAAGAGCAGCGTGCACCAAAAGCAGACAGAAACACAAAGCGTTGCTACCGAAATGATTAATGGTTCCTGAGATAAACAGTCGGCACCACAAGCCCGCGCCCTTGTCCGACTTCACAGGGGAACCAAAACTGTGTGTGTGTGGAGGGGGGGTGGGGGGAGTCCAATCTAAAAGGATTCACGGAAAACTGCGCTCGGTTACACTGCCGTCCCTTACAAAGCCACGCTAGACAAAACAGTGCAAAGTGCACGTTTGAGTCAGAAAAGGACACGTTTGACTCAAACGTCCCTGGATGTGCGGTGCGTGTGCACACTCCAGAGTATTCCTGTGTGCCCCGTGGGAGTATTGCCTGCGCATCGGCGGCCGAGAGCTTCTCAGCAGCCCGACCGCTGCGCTGACCAGACTAGGGTGGACACGGGAAAAGCAGCGTAACACCCCCGGTCTGAGTCAGCGGCGCGCCGCAGCCAGCCAGCGTCACGCCGTCTGCACAGACGGGAGGTGACGCCAGTAGCGGAGGTTGCAGGCGCACAGGAGGAACTGGAGGTGCGTCGGGCAAATAACTTTGCAACAACAGGGCCTTTGTCTTGGCTCTTGTCGTAGCTTTTTCCTTCTTTTTTTGTTTTCAGTGGGAGCTTGATTGAAGCAGGCTGACCTTCCTCTGACCCCCTTCACACTCTGGAGACGAAGCTTGCATTCACGAGCCAGTTGGACTCGGAGGAGGGGTTTGAAACGGGGAAGGGAAGGGGGAAACCAAATAAAGACGTTTGAAATTCAAACTGTTTGGGTGACGATCAGAGCATGTTACTATTATGCGGTCTGACCTGGGGCGGTACGTTTATCTAGGTGTACAGTCAGACTGTCGGAAAGGGCAGGGTGTCCTGGACCACCGTAGCACGGCGGTGCAGAAGGTCATTGTGTACCCAGTGGACTGCCTGGCAGAGGAGCCCAGCTGTGCAAATAAATCGTGGCACAGGATGCGCTGATTGGCTCTCACCTGTTGCCCTCTGATCCAATGAGATCCCTGGCCTTTGAAGTTCCGCCCATAAAACGCGGCGGGAAAGCTCCGCCGCGGGGCCAATCGGCCAGTGGGGCCCCGAGGACGGCCTGTCAGATGTTCCCCTCTGCAAAACAAATAACAAGAGGACCACCCCTCGCTTGGGCTGTCTCGTCCAGGAAAACACATCTGAAGGAATGCCCGTGGAAGCTGGAAGTGCAGTCCAGTCCCAGTCCGCCTCCTCTCTGAACCTGACGTCAAAGTGTTTACTATCAGCCGCGCCACGCCGGCGCGTAGCACACTAAACCCATTGATGCTAAGGCTGCTCGTGTTCGTTCGCCGGAGAAGCCGCTGCTTTCATGTGGCTTGCCTGTGTGCACAGGTGGGCTTTCCAGAGGGCGCCCACAGAAGCAGGTTTAAAAGGTCACGACAGGCTGGCTTGCACCGCAAGGACGAAACTATCGCCGACGCATCCTTTTCATTCCTAATGAGCTCAACACGACAGACAGTTGTCGCTCGCGCACTTAACCCCGTGCATGGACCCCGAGGCTAAGTCTTCCAAGCACTGTACATTCGTAATGCAATGAACAACATCGACGAACAGGAAGGAACGACCAAAAGTGTCGACGTTCAAAGAACCATCGGAACGGCAGAGTTAAACAGATGCCGTGTCGGCTAATTGCGGGATGGCTGTTTAAAGAGTGACCTGGGAGGGCCGCGAGAACAGGGTCTTATCAGCCGTCCAGTCACCACGACAGGAGAGGCATCTCCGTTATCAGGCCCCCCGGCACATCTAAAATGCTTAGCAACGAGCTGGCCCGGCTCCCACTTCTGGCCCAGGAAATAGGCCTGGCAGAACAATAAGCTCACAGGCTCGGGGAGGCCGAAGCACCATGGCAACGGTACACACACGCTATCAGCGGCGCGGCATGCCCCACGCTCCTCCGTGGCCTCTGTGCACAGCGCCGGCTGACAACGGGAGCTTAGACAAGTTTAACTGCACCCTCATGACTGCTAATCTCAGACGGCCTGATGTTATCTAGGAGCCAGACGGTCCAAATGAGATCCACAGACCAGCCAGGCGTGCAGGGGAAACAGACAGGCCTGTTAAAAAAAAACAAAAAAACAACAACGCCCACCTGTTAAGATACAAACACGCATGACATACTAGGCTGCTAATTGTAGGAGACAGACAATCTCCGTGACCAATGCGGCAGCAACGACACTGAAGCGAGGCGCGACGCAGTTCCATCACTCGGGCCCGACGACAGATTTATCACGTCGTTGCGTGCGGCTCTAAACCATCTGAGGGCTTCAGATGTGAAGTCGGCAGAGATTCAAAGTAGTGCGCTGAGGGTGTTTTGTTGACACTGTTGACTCAACAGGCTAGAAGGGTTCCTAGCCAATGAGTCACAAGGCAGTAAGTCCTGTCGGTAGAGTAAGAGGGAGTTTTCTCATGGATGGTCCTGTCGTGTGAAGGAGCGAGCAGCACCTTGTGTGTGGGCAGAGGGTCGCGCTCAGGACAATAGGCCTGTCTCTCTCTCTCGTCTTCCCCGCCTGGGCCCACGTGCAAACAAACAGGTTTCTCCTCCTCTCCCGCGAGCGACTGTAAAAGCTCCGACGGGCCGCCCACAGGCGCGAGACCGCGGCCGGTTCCGGGGGGCGACCGAAGGATCAAAGCCGTTCGGGCGCCGTGACGCCTTTGATTTGCCCCCCCCCCCCACGCGGCGAGGTGAGCAAGAAAGCGAAGGATTACGGGTCCACTTTGAAGTGTCTGCCGATGAATCTGTCAGGCAGGCCATAAAAGGCCGGGCAAATGTGCGCCCGGGAAAAAGGCTTTGCGCTACTTGTTGCTGTATTTGTGGCGCATCATACCTTAATCCTCCTTTCATTGGCTTCCAGAGACTATGAATTGAGCGACCTTTGTCGTAAAAGGGGGGCTGACCGAGAACATCCTAGAAGACACATTCCAGCGGGGGGCCAGGTAAAGGCCAGCGTGAGAGAGAGAAGAGAGGGAGGGAGATGAAGAGCAAAGCAAAAGGGGGGGGGAGAGAGAGAGAGAGCGCTACAGTAGTATGTAAAGGCAGCAGTCTGGACTGCCAGATGCAACATCAATGACGCGTCCCGCCATCTGTTTATATTAATACACACACACACGCGCGGAGGAGGTGGGAAGGGGGGGGAGGCGTCATGCAAACCTGTTGCGCGCGGACCGCTTGCTTTTGAAGCCGCGTCACGAAACGGGGTTCGCACGCAACTCGTGCCAGGCCCATTAAAAAAGCTTTCTGTCTCCGTCAACAAAAGAGAAGATTTTTTTGTTTTGTTTTTTTAAGGCATTAAGGAGAGTGAAAGAATGGAATCAGCGCACCTTTCCTAACCAGAAACCCCTGAGCTTAGCAGGTGGGGTGAGGACGGCGGTGAGGGAACAACCAATACACGTGTCTCCTCGCAGTCTGCCGTAACGGAACCACTACACTTCGCAAACACAGAGCAACATTCAAGCTGTCATCAGTGGAGGCCTTGAACAAAAAAAAGAACAGGTGGGGGAAGAAAGGAAAACATACATTTCTCTGTGTACTTCACTCCCAGAGAAGCCCTCAGGACACGGTTGAACGTAACAGTTAATACGTTCTCGGTCAGGCCACGTTAGCTGACAGACAGAAATGCAGGCGTCGGTCTCGACGCCCTGTCTATCTCGGCGTGTCTTATCTACGGGCGCGCACTGCGGGGCAGGACAAAAGAAATAGTCGTCGCGAGCGGCTCCGTCAGCTTGTCTCCCCTTTAGTTTCGCCAACCCCTACTCACCCTCCCCTTCCTTTTTCGACGTTTCAAGGCGGGCAGGTTAAGGTGTCGGGGGGGTGGGTGTATGGTACAGAGAGCTCACCTTTTGTGCAGTTACAAAGAGAAGCTTTATTTTGAGTTAGTCATTTTGTCAAGAACATCTAGATAGCTTGGCTTTGAAATCGTCAAAGGCCCCCGTTTGTCTTCTTCCTGTCTTCTTCCAGGCTGGAGTGGTGACCGACCGTGTGGTCGTTTATGGATGCCCCGGGTGCCCATTGTTGCATGTTGTTAGTTCTTAGCTTATTGTTCATCTCCTGGAAGCCCCCCCCCAAAAAATTATCATGGTGAGCACAGCAGGGCAGTTACTGATTATGCTCGAGTTTCCCCCTCAGGCTAGCTCCTGCACTTTCTGTTTCTTGTGATTCTCACACAGCTGATATCACAGAGAAGCTCAAAGGCACTGCCTGTTCTTACCCTATCAAGAGAGGAAAACTCTCCCAAAAACAGAACTGGCCTGCACAACAGCACTGGCTTGCAGCCCTTGACTGCATTTGCTTCATTCCCCAGCAAAGAGAGGGCTGAGGAGAGAGAGAAAGGAAAGAAAGAAAGAAGAAGAAAACTTTCCCCTTTTCCCAAAACCAAACTTCCTGGTGCCCGGGGCAGTTCTGGGTTTCTGTGCAGTTAGAATGCCTGGGTCTCCCAGACGACTCGCCTTTGTCTAGACAGAGGGTAACGACTCTGCTCACTGGAGAGGAATTCGGCAAACCCACAAGCACTCATTCTCACACACTCCTGGTTCCTCTCTCCGTCCACCCAAAGCACCTACTGTTGCGATAATGTAACTTTTATTCTGCACCCCCACCCCCCCACCCCCCCACCCCTCCTTCTCAAGGCTTTACGTCCTATGTCTCTGTCACTTCGCTGAGCACTGAATTCTCACTGAGGAGAAAACGAAAAAAGGAATTCATTCAGCATTGTGGCATGAGCATTCATGGCAGACGTACTTAAATGCATGTGAACATAAGGCTTTCAGGTAACAACAGGGAGTCAGGTGGCTGAGCGGTTAGGGAAGCGGGCTAGTAATCTGAAGGTTGCCAGCTCGATTCCCCGGCTGTGCCAAATGACGTTGTGTCCTTGGGCAAGGCACTTCACCCTACTTGCGGGGAGAATGTCCCTGTACTTACTGTAAGTCGCTCTGGATAAGAGCGTCTTCTAAATGACTAAATGTAAATGTAATGTAAATGTAACAACAACAAAAAGATTTGTCTAAAACACCACGCGCAGCATCCATGCATTCCTTTCCATGTTGGCTGTTTTCCTCCAAACCTTGGTCACATGTACAAACTGTTATCTCTTCTCGGTCAAAGGCACTGAGCCCCTTTCACCCAGTTTCCAAGACACATTCCTTGCTAGTTAAGTCAGCGTTGACTGAACGGCTTGGATGATGGAATGACAGTTACGGAACTATAAAGAACAGTGTCAAAATGCACATGAGAGGTCTGTGCTCGTGGGCGATGCAACTGCAACTACTGTTAGTACATCACATATCAACACATTTTCTTTATCGTTTCATAAATGTCATCGCATCAACCGAGCCAGAACATGAACGCGAAGCCCTTTCGGGTTTACTTTGATTCCGAGATGAGATCCTGTCGGATTGAGGTGGAGCCATTGCTAATGACACATCATTTGGGTATTGCAGTGGAATGTGGGCAGAGTTTGGAATGTGTGCACACATTGTGCTCGTGCTTATCTGCGGCACACAACCCGCATGTCGAGGTCCTCAATGTACTTTCTCTTATCTGTCATATGACAAGCCCTGAAACTAAACGTCGCAGTTTTGCAGTATATGGCCTTAAAGACCCCACCGGCTTCTAAATCGTAGCGTTTAGCCACAGTACAGTGCATTCATAACATAAGCCACTCCACAGTCCAAGACTAATAGCTCTAAAACCCCGACACAACTGTTCAAGCCTTATACAAAGCAGATGGATTCTCGAGGATTCTCTCAGGCGTAAACACTTCACATGCTTCTGCAGCACACATTCTACAGGCCAAGTCTTTGAGCTTGTTCTAGGACAAAATGAACTTGCTTGGCAATATGTATTTAGACCCTGGTGTCCTGAACAATAAAAAGTGCATTCCAGGTGGCCTCCCTTTTGTGGTCAGAGGGAACATGCAGCTCAAAGTACAAACGGATCTCCGCCATGAGGACAGAGGTCTGCTTGTGTTGCAGCATGCACAGGGTGGGTCAGATGGCTGAGCGGTTAGGGAATCGGGCTATAGATCAGAAGGTTGCCGGTTCGATTCCCGGCCGTGCAAAATGACGTCGTGTCCTTGGGCGAGGCACTTCACCCTACTTGCCTCGGGAAAATGTCTCTGTACTTGCTGCAAGTCGCCCTGGATAAGAGCGTCGCTAAATGACTGCATGTAAATGCACTACCTCAACATTCCCCAGCATCATTGCACTTCACAATACTGTTCAAATACAAACTCATACAGCGACAGCTTAACAGGCAACAGGCTGTTCATTGTGAGATCTTGCAGAAATACAGCCGGCAAACCTGCTGGTCATTGAACAAACAGACGTAATTCTATGCACGTAGTGTACAAGCAACATCGGGCCATAAAGTGACAATTTTTGCAACGTGCAAACACGTGCAACCACGTTGAGCAAACACCCACAGAGACACGACGGTTACCGTTTTTTCCGACAGCTCACTTTCGACATTCTTTCCCGGTCTTCAGGGGGAATTACGTGACACCGCCGGAATGGGTGTGATCTAATCATGGCATGAAAGGGGGTGAGGAGGGGGGGGGGGGGGGTAGGGGTGGGGGGGTTGAGGGGGGCTTGGGGTGAAATCACCAAGCTACAGAGCAGGGAAAGTTTGCCACCTGACAGCTTATCACGGCAAACAGACACACAGAGAGGAAATAGGAGGACAAGAAAACAGAGGAGGGGGGGCGGTGGGGGGGGGGGGGGGGGCGGGCAGCAATGCTCATCTACCTCCCTCACAGAAGTGCCCCATCGTGAACTTTGGTACGCCCCAGTGCTCGGTGTGTGGCTGTGAATACTGAGTAGGGCGGGGGGGAGGAGAGGAGGGGGGGGGGGAGGGGAGAGAGAGTCTGCAGAGCAGAAGGCTGTCTCTGTCGGAGGGGGTCTGAGGACAGAGTGCTTGGTTTCTGAGAACAGGCCGGTACAACATCTTCCTGCCTGGAAACCACCTGACTATGACAACCACTCCTCCCATCCTAGACCCGTCTCTCACCTCTCTGCGATTCCTTATAAGGACTATCCATTGCATACGCCCGAATGGACAGCTGGGGCAACAATGCCAACTATGCCTGCTGAGAACCCGTTCTCAAAAATGATCATTTGGGGTTCATTAGGCCTGCAATAGATTGAAAAATAGATCTTTTGTGTGTGTTTCCTACTCCCTGCCCAGTCCCATGCTCAGCATTAATGGGGGCTAATGGGGAAAAAGGGCAAACATGCAGAGTCAGCGTCGGGCTTCCCGGCTCTCCTCAATCCCTGTTCAGGTGCGATGCACGGTGGAAGCTTCCGGGGCCTTGTTGTTAATGCTCAACCCGGACTTTGTGCACGCGTGCATGCCGCAGCCTCCCCCCCACGTCTTTGAACAGGTTCCTCGGCTTGGCGAAAACGAAAACGAAACGGCGGAGCCTTACTGAACAAAGGTCGGCGTTTGCGTTTCGTTTTGAAGGTATGGAGCGCTGGGGAAGGAAACGGCCCCGTGAGCGGTAGGCAGCAGGGGTCAAGGGTCAGAAGAGGCGGAAACCGTTTGCGAGAGAGAGAATGCGGTTCATGACTCAACGCTCCTCTCTCAGGGAGTCACCCTGGTCCACCGTCTCACGTGGCCTCGGTGCCATCGTGTCTCGTTTGCCAAGGGGCGGGGCCTCTCCTGATTCATGCGCGGCGAAAGCCACAGACGATCGAAATCCACCAAGTCCAACAGGAGTCTCTCGTTCCGCGACATCCCGTACGGTTTCTCTCTGGGCACTCCCGTGGGCGTGCGTGGTATCGGAGCAGGAGGTGATCGTCTCCCCTGACTCCCTCCTAGACGGCAGCTTCCCTCGCTGGAGAACGGCCAGAGGAAGCCGATACCGCCAGGGAGGTTGCAAACAGCCTCTAAATTGTGTTGCGCATATGTTAATAACCCCATTATAGAGGAAGAAGAGCCATTACCCCCCCACACACACACACACACCTCCCAATTCTTCTCCTCACCTCTAGTAATGAGTTTAGACCCCCACCCCACACACACACACCCCCACACCAACGCCAAGTCGCTCTGGATAAGCGTCTGCTAAATGGCTAAATGTAACTGTTGTGACGTGAGAGGGTGTCACTTCAAGTCTGATTTAGGAGGACAGAGGTCAATAGCCTCGCTTTTTGTTTTGTTACGAGTCCTCTACGTACATCAGTGCCTCCAACCGGCCCTTTCCAAACCATTCACGAGTATCTAGGAACTGCATAAAAAGGTTGAACTTAGAGAGGCCGGCCCGACAAAATCGAATCCAGCCCTCTTAACGGGGCAAAACACACAGCAGATGCTCAGCCAGCACACCGAGTTTTCGTTGGGAGTCACGCTCTGCACAACTGCACAGGAACAATATGTACCTGTGTGTCTGTGCGAGCGCATGCACGCATGCACGCATGCACGTACCCTATATTGTTCCTGCCCGGTGTGCGAGCGCATGCACGCATGCACGTACCCTATATTGTTCCTGCCCGGTGTGCGAGCGCATGCACGCATGCACGTACCCTATATTGTTCCTGCCCGGTGTGCGAGCGCATGCACGCATGCACGTACCCTATATTGTTCCTGCCCGGTGTGCGAGAGCGTGCACACCTGCTAGAGTCCTGCATGTGGCCTTCTCCTCAGTCAGTCTGGGCTCCAGACGCGGCGAGGCCCGTGCCAGAGTTAATGGGCTACGACACGAACCGTCCCCGAGGCAAGTCTGGTCCGGCCCCATGTCTGATCTACTGCCAGACGACCCCCCGAAAAGACACGAGGGCAGCCCTCTTTCAGGGCGAGAACGTTCCGGTTCCTCAGCTGCACAGCACATGACTCACACACGCACACACACACACACACACACACATCTGCCCCGTGCGGAGGTCAGTGCAGTTCAGACAGGCACGGCAGCTTGTTTACAGCGAAAGGAATGTTGCAGACCCGATTGCAGGGGCACACCCGTCACGTCTCGCGCGCGCACGCCGCCTTGCATGCGGTGAGGTCGGTGACTCTGCCACCGTATTTGCATGGCTGGGAGCGTGTTGTTTAATACGTCAGGTAGAAGTTCTGTTTAACCGTTCATTTCCTCCATAATACTTCCTTAGCAGCATGTGACGGGCACGAGCCAAACCATCCACAGCACGGGGGGGGGGGGGGGGGGTTATGTGTGCGTGTTCGACAGCCTGACAAAAGAGGACTGAGCTCCACAATGTGAGGGTGGGATTGTGCGTCGAAACCTGCTGACGGAACCAAAATGCCTTAAAAGACCCATTCATATGCCAGGACCAATGCTCTCAATGACCTAGAGGTCAATCGTGGCAACCCATGGTTACCAAACCCGGTGAAAATCCTTGCTCTTTCTTTCCCCATGTCCAATTTTTGGTTGTTGTTAAACACGTTCAAAATAAACCTTTCACACCTGAAGTTGCTAAGCTATCTGAAAAGTTAAAGGGGACACAGCAGTGCTGAGAGGGAGAGTGAGGTTGTTGTTTTTGGAGTTGAGCTCTAACTCCTTAGGGATAAGGAAGCATTCATTAAATGCAGATTTCATAGGGAAGGTATGCAAGGACCGGTTACCGCGGTTTGTTTGGAGTGCAGCCCCACTCCAGCCGAACGTGTCTGCTTTGCTGGGCACCACCCTGTTTTGGTCAAAAGCCCATTTTTACAGAGCCTGCAGACCACCGGGGCGCCATTTGAAATAAACGTTATTCCTGGACATGCAAATATTTCCTTTTTCTCCTGTCTGGTAGGAGGAGAAGCGTTTCCGACCGACTGGAAAGGAATCAATAGGCAACAGGAAAAAGCAGCTCAGCTGTGGAATGTCAAGCATTCGGGGTGAGGGAAGGCTTCTTCTTCTTCTTCTTCTTCCAGAGCCACATCAATATCCCAACTGCTCTTCCACCCCTCTGCAGCCAGACACTCCTGTTTGTTCAGTGACACTCTGCATTCCTCGGAGAAGCCTGCAGGGTGTTGGTGCCGGCGGGGGGGGGGGGGGGGGGGGGGGGGTTTCAGGGCGGGAAGGAAAAGAACGGCCAGCACATGTTTACTCACCACGCACTAACAGACCTAAGCATTAAGTCGTATTAGTCCTATCACATATCATTCTTAAGGCCCTCCAAACAGCCCCTGTAGCTAACGGCGAGGTGTTTCTCAATGTTAATGCACGGCAGTATTAAACAACGCCTCATGCAAAACAGGCTGCAGTTCTGCCTGTCAGTACTAGCGCAGTTGGCCACAGTCAAGACGTCTGACACAAAAGGGATGGTGGGAAAGTGAGTTGGAAACTCTATCTGCTGTGACCCAATTGTGCTCGGGGGGTTGATATGGGAGCGAGAAACCAACAACGGGAGCTTGATCTCAGGTTGGTAACACCTGCGGTGTTCCCGGTAAAGAAGGTTTCCTTCTCTTCCCATGGTGGGATTGGGCCCACATTTGCAGACAAAAGCCCTCGACTACAATAGTTCCAGGCACCGAACAAAAGGTTGTCCTGCAATTTCAACTCGCAATGCCGCCCCGTATGCATCTTTTATGAATCCCCGCCGTTTTCACTCGCAGAGCCGCCCGCCATTTACGCACACGAGAGGAGCCGGGACGGGCTAGGAGGAGTGCAAACACACAGGTCGAGGACGGGGTGACGGTCGGCCTGGGCGCGGACGACGTCGAACGTGACGGCCACCGTCCGTTGTCTGGTCTGCGAGGCACGGCTCGGTGACCCGTGGTGTCAGATAGACGAGGCCACAACGTCCCCGTTCGGCCAAGGCCACGGCAGTCTACGTTGCCATCTGATCCCGCGATCTCCGACGAGGGCACCCGCACACATCAAGGGACGGCGCAGAGGTCAGCGGACTCAGCCATTCAGATCACCCCGAGGACACACGACACAACGAGTTCCGGTCCTCCATGTCCGGGGACCTCTGGGTTTTTCCTTGTGCAGGTCGCTGAGAGGTTTCCAAGGGAGGAAAACCAACCTGTCCCAACGCAGGAATGTGAAGAAATGTTTCACAAGCGACGGGTTGCACACCCCCATTCCATGGAAGCTGATTGTTAATGCTAAGAGGGGAAGGTGTGAAGGGAGAGAAACTGTAGCTGTTTCAACAGGCGCTGTTGCCCTTGTATCTCTGTAGGCCACCTGGCACTGCAGGCGGCACCCCCCCCCCCCCATGGCCTCTCTGCAGAGGAACAAAGGGCAATGGTGCTGGGGGGGCTGGAAGGGGGAGCTGGCTCGAACTCCAACTCGGCTGCGTCTCTCACAGATCGAAAACAGGTTCCCTCTCTCTCCTGCGTGTGAAAAGCGGGAAGTTTAGAGAGAAGGGGGGGGGGTGGGGGGGGGGGTGGAACACACACATATCTCAGTCCCTCTCAGGCTCAGAGGGAAAACAACTCTTCCTGGAACTTGTCGTTTCATAGCCGCTGCGTAGCGAGTGACTGGGCTCGGATGCGTAACAAGAAGAACCTGGGGTTCCTTTGAACCAAAGAAAGCGCACGGGGGTGCAGTTTCGCCGCCTTGCCTCTGAGACATCAGAGCGGGCAATCAAAGGACTACGAGCGACCACATCACTTCCTGCAGCCCTGCCACTCAAGCTGCCCTGCCTCTGCGTGACGGAGGAGGAGGAAGGACTGTGTGTGTGTGTGTGTGTGTGGGGGGGAAGGGGGAAGGGGGAGGGGCGCGCGTAGGAACAGGAAACGGACGTAGCGGAACCCAGCCAACGCGTCTTGCGGGAGGAAATGCCCATATATGAACAGCGTTCTTAAGAAACAGGATTGAGACATGCCCCGGGAGGGCCAGATCCTCTGGAGTGGGACAACAATGCAGTAATGTGCACACCACATCCTCCAGACCCCCCCCCCCCCCCCCCCCCCCTTACGCCACAAAAGGACGAAACTGTATCTCCACAACGGGAGCCAGCCCAAGACGCCTCGGCTAGCGCGCTGGCGTCTCTGCCTCAGCCTCTGGAGCCGACGAACGAGCCTGCTTACCTGACAGCGCTGCGCACTGGGACAGGATAAGTTGAGCGAGCGTGTGTGTGTGTGTGTGTGCAGAGGGGTGGGGTGGGGGGGCTAGTCGGAGCTGCAGCAGCACACCTGCGCCGCCGCGAAGAAGGAGTCTTTGTTGAACACCTGCTCTGGCCTCTTGGTCGTCACTCTGTAACTCTCACTTCTGTTGAGCAATTACAGGTGACAAACACACAATGCCCATGTGCCCCCCCCCCCCCCCCAACTGGTTGACCTTTTGTACTGTATGTAAGAACATCCAAGTGTTTACCTTAGGACATGCCTCGGAATGCCAAACGTGCATGCTTCGCCTGAACTTTGGCCTAATTCCAAGTGGCAAGGTTTAGCAAGGCTTAGAAGATGATGTTTGAAACACACTCTGTGGGAGATCATATTGTACGATAGGGGGGTCAGATGGCTGAGCGGTTAGGGAAATGGGCTGTTAATCAGAAGTTTGCCGGTTCGATTCCCCGGCCGCGCAAAATGACGCTGTCCTTGGGCAAGGCACTTCACCCTACCTGCCTCGGGGGAATGTCCCTGTACTTACTGTAAGTCGCTCTGGATAAGAGCGTGTGCTAAATGAGTAAATGTAAATGAAATTTAATGTACACCCCTTGAAAGAGCGTCATCCCTAACTGTTCTTTGCATTGCATGGTTTGCGAGAGCACTGGGATGTGTTACAGAATGACAAGTGGACACATATCACAATAATAACTCATTTAAACATTTCTCTGTTTATGATGGTGACTCGAACAAGGCCCCGACAAGGATTCAGTCTATGAAAAATGTTGCCTTAGAGTGCCATCTTGTGGATATTTATTTTAGTCATACTACTTGTGCACTTACAACAGCAAAATGCTGTGATATATAACACATATAAAATGCTATTTGATGTATTTTTCTGGAATGTATCTAACATATGTGAATTAAATTACATGCATTAACTGTGGATGACTTTTTTTGCATTTTATTTTTGTACAGTTTTCACAGTTCTAGTATCCACATATGTCACTCTCTATAGTTAATAATTCAATCTCACACTGAAACACATTTTTCAAAAGAACATCTGACATTTAAGACATATTCAACAAAAACTTTAAATCCCATCCAAAACATTGTTCACCAGGGCCAGTTTTGCCACTAGAGGGCAGTACTGTCCCACAGGCATCAAGAGTCATATGGATTTGGGGAGAGACTCCACCTAGGATGTGATGAATAATGTACCAACGTCTACATTGATTAAATCCCGCTTGTAACCTGAAGAGTACCAACAAAGCCCCCAGGTATAACAAAGGGTCACTGGTTGGACCAGGGCCAGTGAGGTTTGGCCTGCTGGACTGCGAGAGACTGACCTGTCTTTGAGGAGATTACAAAATGTTCCCCTGGTCTTCCACTGGATGCCAAGGAACAACCTAGAAGACAAAGGTAAAACAGTGCTGTGAGACACTGAGGAGACGAAAACACTCAAAAGAACAATACTGGTTTAACTAACATTAGTGTTGGTGCCCAACACAGTGTCAGTACCACACACAGGGGGAACATATTGGAATGTGCATGAGAGATAGCATGAGAGAACTACAAGAACAAGAATCCCTGGTGACATCTTCTTGTGAAAAATTATGTCGGCCACCACACTTATGCAGAGCAGTGACCAACTTTGGCCGACAAGATCAGGCTCATTGCTCAAACAGATCAAAACACAATTCGGACATATTGATTTCCCCTTTATGTTTTAAAGGGTAGAGTTTGCCTGAGGTATTGTGACACTGTACTATAACACAGAGAGTCAATCAGACTTGAATTAGCTCCAATGATCGTAACTTAATGGACCTAAGTGGAGTATATCACGGCTGTTTAATAGCATCCTGTGGCACAGTAACATTTCAGGATACATTACACATACTGCCACATGCACACGTACTCTACATGTGTTTGAATTTGAGGTTACAGACTGAACAACAGTGTGTTCCCTTTGAGTGAGGCTTATATGTTTTACATATAAGCCTTCATGATACGCAAACACGTTAGCAAAGTGACCATGTCAGTGTAAGGTTTCCCAGTAGGCCACTGTCTGGGTACAGAGATTGCTAAGCAACAGGCTAGCAACGCACCTAAATAGTGACTTATGTAAGCAGAGAACTGATTGACAGCATGGCAACGCACTCTAGCACTGTCTCAAAAGAGAAAGGGCAAAAAATGATGACATCACTGCTCAGTCTATATGAACATTCATGCTTGAGGACATCAGGCACAACCTCCCAAAAAAACGTACAGTCACACATTACATATTGCATTTTTGTCACTAGTAGAATTATGTTTTCGGTCCCTGTCTGAATATCTTCAAATGCAGACTTGATAATAATAATAAAAGTGAGAGGAAACTTGGTGTAAAATAAAATGGAGCTGCTGTGGGACCAAGCTCCTTCAATTTTCCTTAAGGGGTTGGATCCATATGTGGCTTCTGCTGGATTGCTAAGCAACAGTCAGGAAAGTCATCATGGAGACCAGAGAGAGTCCAGTCCGGCGGAAACCATCTGAAAAAGACCCCGTTGCAAAGTCAAGGACGTGCAATGCAACGTTCCTGCAATGCAGAAAACTTTTGTCATCATCTCAGCACCCCCCCCCCCCCCCATTTCCGCCCCACCCACTCACCCAAAAAAGAGATCCCAACAAAAAGTTTTCAAAATAAGAAACTCAGATGATGATGTGTGCAGTGTATTTAATCACATCAACCAACAGCTAACCGACAACTGACAAAAACGAACGGTACACTGCACGGACAGAAACATATTTCACGTGGGGAAGTATGTATTTTCATGTTACTGGTACATATCTCAAAGTAAACGTGCTTTTGTTTTGTTTTAGTTTTTCCCCACAGCAACCAGAACCAAGATAAAGGATGATTGTGCGTGTGGCGAACAAACAGCCAGCTCCTCTGTAGGTCAAGTTTACTGACAACAACAGCTCGAATTGTGCGTGTGCAGTTAGATGGAAACCATGGAATGTCAGCACTGCCACGACGATGAAACAAAGCGAAGCCGCAAAGACTCTCAACAGATTCAGAACGACTGTCCTTGTCCCAATTCGACCCATGTGAAGGTTAACACAGGAACACATGCGCCTCAGCTACCTTCGTCATTCACACACGAATAACCTACGGTAATAAGCCTGCACGTTTTTTAGACCAACGGATTTGGTTCGTTCCCTACGATTCTGAAACCAACCAATGCTTCATCACCCAGTGTCTTTGCAGTTGCTATGCAACCTCTTAGGCTTCTTCCATAGACCAGCAACAGGTCCAGTCCAGGGTTCAGCTCTGATGGTGGATGTTGTAGCCTTGTCTTCCTACTGTAACCATGAAACCGCTCCTCCTCGAATTCTCCTTTGAACGCATCCCATAATATGCGGCAGTGGCCATAGTTTCTGTTGGAGTGACTTGCATAACACTTGTTGATCCAAAGCTTCTTTTTTTTTCTTTTCTCGCCAGCTCTTCGCAGTCATCGCGGCCAAAGTTCATCTCTGACACAATGGAATCCCAAATCAAATGGATGGGGTCAGTTGGCTGAGCGGTGAGGGAGTCGGGCTAGTAATCCGAAGGTTGCCAGTTCGATTCCCGGTCATGCCAACTGACATTGTGTCCTTGGGCAAGGCACTTCACCCTACTTGCCTCGGGGGAATGTCCCTGTACTTACTGTAAGTCGCTCTGGATAAGAGCGTCTGCTAAATGACTAAATGTAAATGTAATGGGGTGGTTGTGTGTGTGTGTGTGTGTGGGTGGGGGGGGGGTGGTTCTGGTTGGGCTTGCGGGGCAGGGGGGGGGGCGGGCGGGGGTGTAAAGTTTCTCTTTACACGGCAGCTTGGCCGGTCCGCCTGACTAATTCCACATCCAGGAGGTCCGACTCCCGCGTGGCCCCGGGTCTCCAGGGCTCACGGGAGGAAGACAACGTGGCTGGAAGGAGCAGGCAATTGAATTTGACGGCGCCGCGCTTCATGACGAAGAGACGCAGTCCCCGAAAACACCCTGTGGGACGCACTTAAGAGCCACACCTAGGAGACACGGCAGCCAGCTGAGCACACGTAGAGGTCGACCTCCCCTGGCTCCACACCCCGACAGACGGTCTGAGAAAGGGCGGGGCGGGGCATGGCAGAAGGCTGTGAATAGTCTCCTATCACCTTCCCAAGGCCCTGTGACGTCATCTGAGAAGAGGTGACCTAGCCAATGGTGCGCGTCAGCGAAAGCCATTAGCTGCATTCTAAAACAACCTTTTAGCGCCGCTGAACAGCCTTGATTTACCTGCGCTAAGCAGGATGTCTGCTTCTAGGGATAGTGACACTGGGCAATAAGGACATCCTGACAAGGAAACGAGGCCGATGGTGCTGAGGCAGCACAAGGGCCCAGTTCTGTTCTACCACAGCTCATCACACAGGCTAGACAGACGGACACACCAGACAGACAGACAGGCAGGCAGGCGTCAAAACTGGAGCGATTTTCATTCATTGACACGGGCCCAAAAAAATATTTAAAAATCTATTAAAATTCACACAAAACTGGTACCCACGCACACACGCACACACACACACACACACACATACACCAACATCACACCAACGCCGGCTTCCAAAAATAACATCCTGTCATCCTCCCGCTGTCCCGCCAGCCCTCCCCTCCTCCTCACTAACCCCCCACCCCACCCCCACCCCCCTCCACCCCCCACACGCACAAACACACACTCACACGAGCACCCCTGGTGGAATAGTCCCGTTCCATGTCATTCACAGCCGAGCAGAAAGCTATTTTCAGGTGGTTTTCACTAGGGTGCCCAAAACATAATAGAGACCAGGGCCTCAAAATTTTTAACAAAAGTCATACGAAAAAAGCTCTGTGATTGTCAGAAAGACCAGCTACTGACTTCAGTCCGTGGCGTGTTCAAATTGTGTCGCTAAAATAAACAGTAGCTCGACTTCTGAACCCAGTCTCTCAATTTTAAGTGTGTTTGTTTGTTTGCTCATTGCACAGGGGAGAGAGTCCGATGGTGGGAGTGTTTTAACCGACACCAAACACATGAACGAAATACTTTGTGAGTGAAAGGGCACCGCCCTGCTAACCCAATGACACAGATGAGGAGAGACATGGAGGCTTAATTCCATCTATGTTACTCAGTTGTCCAGGCAACGCTTCTTGACGTCATGGCTCCATCCCCGCCCAATAGAGCTTCGTTTTCCCTACGCTAAAACTCTCCCAGACAACTAGGAGTACAAAGAACCCATCCCCCAAAAATGACCAGTTGGAATGACTAACAAACACTTTTCAGCGCAGCCTGAAAATGAGGGAGATCATTAAATGAATACAAATACATAAACATTAAAAGCCACTGGAATCCAAGTGCTAATTCAGAGGCACATGACAGCATAGGCCTGCCCAACATGAACATAGTACATATTGAGCCATGTCTATAAAGGTGCCAATGAAGTATTTGCCTTAAAAAAATATACCCTTGTTTGTGTGGTATGGGTTTATAGGGTAAAAAGATGTGGATTTTCAACCTGCAAATGGTTGAACTGGTCTTGTTCTATTCTTCTGCCATCCCCATGTGGTAAGGGGCAGCCCATTCCTTTTCTGACAAAGCAAGTAACCCTCTAGAAACTTCTATAGAGTAAAGGCCAGCGGCTGTATAATAACATCCTGATTTCTTTTTTTTGTTCAGGGGAATGATGAGGGATTTTTGATTAGAGACAAAAGCAAACTGACATTTTCCCCCTCATAACAATGAACCACTTGATGATGGCGACTTCAGTATCGACTAGCAGTATTCTCTAAGGGGCTTTGTGACCAGGGTAGTGACGCAGAGCCAAGCTCCCTGGAGGAAAAGCATGGAATTTGAGAAAGGGGGGGGGACTGAGAGGCAGGGCAGGGGGGGGGGCACCCTCTCACGAGATTAACCCACACCAGGGTCCACACACTGTAACTAGGCAACATGACCAAACGCACGTCATCGCCCGAACCGCTCTCAGGTGGTACGAGGCTCAGATGCTGGAGGCAGAAGAGTAAAAGGAGCGTCTGTCGTCCGCCTTCTCCCATGTCTATTGCTTTGTTTAATCCCATACACTGGGAACTGAACGATCCAAATGAATGATTAGATGGGAACTGGCCCCTTTCACGTCACACTCCTTCGTGCCTTTCATTTACCAGACCCAAATCTGCACTATTTCACTCCATATGCACATTTAAATCTACCGGAGAGAGTAAATGACCTTTGAAATGTATTTTTGTTTTAGCCTGAACTCGTAGCAGTGGAGGCCAGCCAATTCAAAAGGTAAGACGATCAAAGAGAAAGATTTGAGCAACATAATGAGAACAATGGCTGATTGCCTGATTCTCAAAAATCTTTCACTAAGTAACTTGTTGAACTGAAATAATCCATGTGGTCGCAGTGCTGTGCCTAACAGAGTTACACATACGTGTTGTGAATAATAACACAGAGGGGCAAAAGTCAGACCCGTTGACAAATTAACTTTTATGCATTACCATAATGGTAGTTCAATAACTAAATGAAATGACATAATAATGGTAATTCTTCCTCGTCAGGCTAAGCCTACTTGAACACATACGCAAACAAAATGAAGAAAGGACTTAGCAAATTAATTAATTCATCTCGCTAACTCCACTGAACAACCCTGCTATCAGACTGCAGGTGATGCAGGTCACGCTGGTTGGAGAGAGGATGAGCCGGTTTGGGCTTCACCAATCAAAACAACGGACATTATTCAGTGAGTAGTGGTATACAATACATACATTTTACATTACATATTAATGTAACAGGTTTAGTCCGATTGACACACTCACGGGAAATAGAGTCTGCTACGTTACAGATGATCTTGTAATTAGATTTCTGAGGAGGACAATTATTTTGTCATTATGATTCTTAAGCATGATCCTGAAATGGCAACATCATAGAATAATATTTCGGTTTTCATATTCAGTTCGGTGCCTACCACTCCTCTTCAAGGTCTAAAAACATAAAAGGACTGCTTTCAGGTCCTGTAAACAACAGTGCTCACGAAGTATATTGTTTTATTTTAGAAAGGTCGATATTGGTCGGAAGTTTCGAAAGCCAACGCCAACGATGAAAGCAATGTATACAGCAATCTATTAACCAATCACTGATACCTCCACACTCACCTGGTCTGGGTTCAACAGCAGCACAGCGTGAGGTCGAAGAGAGGAATACAGAACTAAAATTTTCGGAAGCGCTGTTTGCAATGGCCTCGGCTTCAGTCAAAGTATGCTGAAGTCCACAGAAATGTTGTCGACCCGTATTAATTGTGCCAGTAGCCAATGCTAAGTTAGAAATGATTTATGAGCCTGCCAGCAAAGATCCTTGCTCTCTGCTTCGACCCTTTAAGCATACAGCTCCGATGATCCTTCGGCTTCCCTCCACTGCCTGAATACACGCTGTTTAGCCTACACGGAATGGTGGTGGGAGAATACAGTAGACTATGCCGTTTCTCATCTCGCTTTCTCAATCTGAATATACAGGGCGCCCTCTGTCTGTTAGCCCGACTGAACTGCCTGCTAGGTTAAAACGTTACCAAATGACCTTTGACATACACATTACTAATAATAATTCATAAAAGTATATCCCCGCAATGTATAATCTTCCAGTGTGTATTGTAACATGAAAGTGCGTTCATTGAACACTCAAATTCAAATCTGATTCTGCAGGTGTCTTTCTCAGATGTTATTCCTAAAGGAACTACCATTCGGAATCTCCATAATTTGCAGAAAAGTAACTGAAAACCATGTCAATATGTATCTTGCCCAGCCCAACAATGCAGTTCAGAAGTGTCTACAATGGTAAATGTAGGCTTGAGACCTTGTCGAAGAAAAACCTGTTGTTCCACTGTCATCAGACCCGGACCTGTTTTTAATCATGTGTTGGAGTGTGCAAAGGAACAGGATTGGGAAGACAAGTTTTACATGACTTAAATCCCAGTGAAATGTCTTGAATGCATGAACTTGCCATGACATTTGTATCACGAGAAAATCATTTGAATTGTGAGAGCTGAATGTGGAAGTATAGAGCTTTGAATTGTCAGTGAGGATCAAATTACTAGCAAATTAATTCAATGTCAGAATATCGCATCCAGTTTCAAGATGATTGGAATTCAGTTCCAAACTAACCTACCCCCTTGTGGCCCCCCTAAATGTAGAGTCTGAATAATTATAAACATGGTCTTTTGCCTTTTAATGCCTGTAATGCAGGGAAGAAAACTATATGACAACAATAATGTTTACTGTAACTGGCAGTACAATTGGCCCCAACTTGGCCCCCCCCAGTTGAAATGGTCTAGAACCTTCCCTGGCGTGAGGTAACAGTGGGCTATGCATTCTTTTAAGGAAGTAATGTAAACAGTGTGTAAATACAACAATAAAATACAATATATACTTTCTGCACATATAACTAATGTACTGTAATAGCTTACAAAATGTTATCCATATGCATACAGTATGTGCTCCATAAATAAACATGTCTGCTAAATTGATAAATTTGTCAATATGATGTCATTCTTTACATTCTAAAAGACCTAGGCACTGTTCAAAAAATTATGAGAATCTGAAAATATGATTTAAAAAATTATTTTCATTACAAGTTTATTATTTTCCCTAAAGTTAGGCAACAGGGTTTGTGTATTTGGCAGTTTACGTGAGCCACAACACACAAATAGGGTAATTCCAGGAGTTCGCATAAAAGCAACTGATTACTGACGATCACCAGAGGGTAGGCTTCTCCTGAATCGTAAAAATGTTTTAGCTCATGGGCAATTGCAAATAATCATTCAGACAAGAGGGAAAGTGAATAGTCTCTATAAAACATGTTACCTTTATTGCTTAAAGAATACAACTTTCTCAGTAGGCAAGTGAATGTGTATCAACTAGAAGTTTACTACTCTTTACACTTTTAAGGATTTACCACATCCACAATGCGAAAATGCTCAAACCGCACCAAATAAAACAAAAACAGATTCTGCCAGTATATCAAAGCATTGTACAAATTGAAAGTAACCCCCAGGATTGAGTTCATTCACTTGAATGCAGTCTGCACCCAAGCATCTACACACGGAACACACACATCGGGATCTCACATACCCAGGGCTGTTATGCTATCCTGTCTTTGGTTCTATGAGTCAAAAGATTCTGTGAGGAGTCGCTAATCAGTTTAATAGCAATACTGGTGGTGAACGTGACAAAAGAAACGGAACAACTAAGATGAAACAGAGGGCTACATTTAACCAATTCGTTCCAAAAAAATACTTTCACAAACCCTCAAAGCATCTCCTTGAGGATGTTCAGTTAGACTAATGTGACCCTGTTTGGGGTTAAGAAACCATTTCTGCCCCCAAAAAACAAATAGGTGGTGTCAGTTCCGATGGCAAAAGGTGTAGAGCCGTTAACCACCTAATTCATTCTAGTACGGAGGGTTGAAAAATGATCCTAAAACAGAACCTGAAGGCCTTTATATAATAGCCAAGACCACCAGATGAGTTAATCTTATCTTCAGCATTTCACTTACATCCAACATGGACCACTAATGTACAAATGACTTACAATGTGAACATTTTATGACAGCTTTAACATTTGCATGTGGCCCAAAAAAAGGGAGATGAGTTGAACCTTTGAGGGTGAGAAAAAGAAAAAAAAAAAATGTATTTTTATCCAAATATCTCAGGTTCTGTTGAGAAAGGAAAAAATGGGGAGGGGGGGGATCACAGGCTATTAGAATCCCCCTTTCTACTATGAAACTGTTCATATGCACGCCGCTGTGCTGGACCGGGTTACAGACGTCAAACACAGAGCAAGTACTTCAGCCAATGACAGCGTTGGGAGAGCAAAGACTGCTGACACTTCCCAGGAAAGGGGTTTTAGGCCTGGCCTACTCCCATGCCCACGAGATCACATGTCATCCTCTTCGTCTTCGTCTTGGGAGGAACCTGCCTGCTGGGAGGCGCTGGCAGACGCTGCAGCCAGCTGTGCTTGCTGGGCAGCCTGCTGCATCTGCAGCCACTCTTGCTGTGCAAGCTCCGCCTGCTGCTGTCGGGCCTGCAGCACGAGTACATCGTCAATGGTCGCTAACTTCAGCGCTAACTGAAGACAACAGGTTTACCTTTAGCCGTTATCAACATTGGTACAGATGCATACAAACGGGTTTCGATCGATCCTTACCTTGGCGAACAGTTCCTGTTGTTGTCTAAGGAGCTCTTCCTCGGGAATGCCCAGGTTCTCGAGTCTGGTGCTTGCCTTCCTCCTCTTAAGTGCTACTGTTTTACACTCCTGTAGGACATCTTTCACCTCTGTGATGTACGACGCGAAACCAAGGCTTTCAAGTGCTGCAGAAGCACAGATATTAGAAAAAATAAACAGGAAACACATTAGCAATGTCGGTTCAGATTGAGCAACCACTAAACAGAGAGCAGGCAAAGTACTTCCTGATCAACATGCAATGCATTGTGAAACCTTTTGCAACAGACAAGCAACAACATCGACACTAACCATTGATTACATGCTCTGGGGATATTGTCTTCTTTTCAGACTTGTTGCATATTTCATTGGCCTCTGATGAAATCAGATGTATGAACTCCGTGCAGCAGTTTACCACCAGCTCCCTCGCATCGTTGGCAACCCGCACGTTGGGAAGGGTTTCTTTTATCATCTTGTTGATAGCTGCTCGAGGAATGGTGAGATCGTCGTCATTTCCCGATGAAGATGCCATTGTTTGTCCTTAATCTCTGTTAAATCCAGAAGAAATAAAACCGTCTGTTTTCCTCGTTAAATTGGGTTTCCGGCGGCCTTTGTGTCCAACAATTTCCACTTCTGTAATAAAGTATCAAGCTAGCAGCCGTTTCGTTGAATGTATGTCTTGGGTTGACTAACAGGCGATAAATAAGTCCGGCACAAATGGAATGTGACAGAAATAGTGCAGAGGATGAGGGCAAGACAAAATACTAACAGTTTTTAACTAGCTAGCTAGCTAGTTTCGGTCCCTTTCGTTAGCTAGCTAGCCACAGCACAAGAAGCGGCTTTTAAGAACATGGCTTGGCTTCTAGCTATGTCTTGGCAGGATCATTTCGTATGGTCAAAAAGTAGTTCCAAACTAAATCCCAAGAGCAATCAAGAGTAGATAATTATTCAAATTTTGAAAGAAGAACCTTGAAGTTTAATTCATTTCTTTAATGCCTGGTTCATCTGTATCGACCATCGATTTGCACCGGAAGCAGTTTCTCACTTTCGATATATATCCGGTTATTCTGACTCTCCTTTACCACGAACATGTGGAACATGTACAGATATTGCCATCTACTGGACTGTTTTGGAAAACTCCAACACGGCTGACGTTTTTCTGATTTCTGCTCTGGAAATTATTGAAAACTTGAAAATAACATGACACACCTTTTGGAAATCCAATTTTCTGGTGTCTTTCATGCTGCCACTTCCCCTTAAGCAGAAATGCAATGGATAATCATAAATGTACTGTAATTCCAGATTAGGTCGGGTGAAGGGTTGTATCATAAAATGTAAGGTAAATTAGGTAAGAGGTTGAGATTCCTTTGCCTCAACAATATGTTTTATTTCTTCATACATAGACATATGAGCATAAATACAAAACAATTGTAAGGAATTTATTTTTTTGAGACATGTTTGCTACATTTCCTGTCTCTGTGCATGTGCTATGTACAGTTTCACTCTAAATGTTACTTGGGCAGTGTCCTTTGGAATTTTGCTTGTGGTGCAAAATGTGTCCTTAAACGGTTGTGAAGGATTTATGTAAGTGTCTTAAGGTAGGGGGTTAAGGAGATATTATCTCTGCTACATTGTACAGTAAAGCTCCATGTAGTTGTAAATGTGTTCTTCAATCTTCTTCACAGACCAACCAACACTTCCTCCAGGTACAACAATAAGAAACGAAAAGGAAACTATTGACAGCGACAGTATAAAGAACGCAGTCTTGAAGCATGTTTTTCACTTTTTCATTGGATGAACATGAGTATTCTCCTTGTCCTTGTCCAATGTGAAGCTCTTACGACTTCTCCAGCGGAGCAGTTTGAGGAAGTTCAGGCTGGCGTTGAAGACCTTGTCATGCTCAAACACCATCTTGTAGAAGGTGTCAATGGGAAGGTCTCCGTTGGGGTCTGCGTACTTGAGAGTGGTCATGGGGGTGTAGAGAGTGTTGGTCTGGTGGCGAAATGGCGGCTCCTCCATTGTGATGATTTTGTGTGTGTGCTGCGGGTTCAAAGGGAGAACATTCAATCAGGGCCAGAACAAATTGAAAACCTTTCATTGACATGCATGCATAGATATAGTATTCCTATACAAGTCCTATTCAAGACATTCCAATCTATCATAATACCTCTGCAATATCCTCTGGAGTCTGCCCAAGGCTTTCAAAGATCTGCTTGTAGTTCTTGAGATAGATGTTGGTGAACATATCTGCAGTCACTTTGTCAGCTTTGGTGAGGTCAGTCTTCATGCCCTCGTCAAAGACTTTACGCTCAAACTCTGTTACCACAGGGCCAGGTTCAATCAAGGTCAAACTGCATCCGCAATCACAGAATACATTTACATTTACATTTAGTCATTTAGCAGACGCTCTTATCCAGAGAGACTTACAGTAAGTACAGGGACATTCCCCCGAGGCAAGTAGGTTGAAGTGCCTTGCCCAAGGACACAACGTCAGTTGGCACGGCCGGGAATCGAACTGGCAACCTTCGGATTACTAGCCCGATTCCCTCACCGCTCAGCCACCTGACTCCCACACAATAACACACGTTAGCAACCAAAACAAACACAACCCTAACGTCCGGCGTACAAATATAGTAGCATTAGTATCTCCGATTCTATAATGGTATATTTAACAAACCCTATTTTTGTCGATCATAGTTTTTCCAAGACATTTCTAAGAAGTTCTCAAAGGTTCTCCAGAACATGGGATTTAGTCATAGCAATGCCCAGGATGGACATATCCCATCTCTCCTCTAATGGTATGAAACAATGACAGGCTATTGCAGACTGAGTGTGCAGATGTTGATGTCACGGTTCGGACCAGGGGGCCACAGGTGTTGATTCACATCAACACCTGTGGTGTTGTGGTGCTCTTGTGCACCCTCTGGCTAATCTCATTCTCTCGAGACCAGCTAGGGGTGACATGAAGAGAGTCGCCTGAAAATGAAACAACTGTGTACACAAACCCTAACCCATGGTCTCTTACCTTAGATTAAACCTCAATGCTTGTACTGCCAAGCTCTCACAAAATCCTTCCACAGCAAACTTGGATGCTGCATAGATGTCATTGAACAATATACCTGTGAAGAGGGACAATTTGAGCTCGTTGTTTACAGCACAAATGTTTTTATTTTTGTATTTTTTTGTATTTCTGTTACCTTGGATGCCCATGACACTGCTAATCACTACAATGTGGCCGCTCTTCCTCTTCTTCATGTCTGGCAGGATTTCTTTAAGCAGCCGCACCAAACCAAAGAAATTTGTGTCCATGACGGCCTTCATCTCATCGATCGTCTGGCACTCGATGGGACCTATTAAACCCATCCCTGCATTGCTGACTAACAAAGAAAGACAGGAATGAGGCGGCACGAAGGAGGGCAATTGTCCTCCAATTGCAAACATTTGGCATCAGCGTGCTGTATATGTACAATGCTATATATAGGCAAAGTGGGATTATGTTACTTTGTTGCATGGATTATTGTGGATTATGATGGGAAAAACAGATGGACCACAGATCCGTACAGATCCCCCTTCTCAATCTGAGCATGACAGCACGAGACAGCCTGAAGGCACAGCGATACCCTTTGTCGCCCGACTCACTCAGTATGTCCACTCTGCGGAGAGGCAGACTCGCCACACAAGCGGCGATGGAGTTCTCGTCGCACACGTCCAGCTGCTTGATCTCCAGCGTCCGGCCCAAGGTCCTCCCAGCGGCCTCCACCAGGGCCGCCCCCCTGCTCAGGTTCCTCATGGTGGCGTACACTGGGGAGCACAGGGGTCGTCTCACTTCACCTGCTGCCTTGCCTTGTTGTCATGGAGCGTTTGTGGAGATGCATAACTCGGGCCGTGTTGCGAAAACAGGTTCGATGTAGAATCTTTATCCCACTTACATTTACCTTGAATGGTTTGTATGTCATGTATAAGATGTCATATATAACATGTCTGAAAGTCCAGCTATGGTAGAACTGTGGCAGCGACCCCATTTCACATTACATTTACATTTAGTCATTTAGCAGACGCTCTTATCCAGAGCGACTTACAGTAAGTACAGGGACATTCCCCCGAGGCAAGTAGGGTGAAGTGCCTTGCCCAAGGACACAACGTCGTTGTCGTTGGCATGACCGGGAATCGAACTGGCAACCTTCAAATTACTAGCCCGATTCCCTCACCGCTCAGCCACCTGACTCCCTTCGTGATGCATCCCACCCATGGGGTGGTTAGTACGCTAGTACACAGTTGTTTCATTTTCAGATTACTCTTTTCGTGATCCATTGCTACCATGGTTCTACCATTGGCCCCCCTCACTTGTGGCTGCTCGCTTACCCATGAATCTCTTCTTCTCATCCTTGGCTATGCGAACGGCCAGTGCCAGACCGATGCCAGACGAGCAACCTGTGATGAGAACAACTTTCTGGTTCATTGTGACGGATGCAGCTCCTTTGCTCTCACCACTCCAGCATGTGGGAAAAGAGAGGGCGCTTGAGGAAGTGAAGAGACAGAAGCGCAGGGGCACTTTTAGAGTCCCGGCTCCTTAATCCGCTGGGACGCTGTGTCAGCAAGGTGACGATTACCATCAGTGCAGAGCAGTCTGACACGTGGTCGCGATATACCCACTGAGAGCTTACATAAGATGCGAGTTTGATCGATTGCCGTCGCGGAGAAACTCAGCTCCGGCTGAGGAACAATGAACGGCTGTCTGAGATTGGATTTGATCTGTATCGAGCATCGATTTGCGATTTTCATTGCAGTGCATGCAATGAAAGGTGTCTTTCAAGAATGCAAGCAACATGATAGCAAAGGACAAGGTTTTTCTTTGAAAGTGAAAACTTTATTAGTCCCAATATCAAAGTAAACTTCTATTCCATGAAAGTAAGAAAGGTCAGTTTTACATTTGTATAAAACGTTTTAGAATCTAAATCCTTAAGACCACATTCACATTTGACAGAAAAAGTCGGCCTAATATATTTTGCTATGCCCTTTTGTACTTCTGAATGAGATCAATGGCACTTTGGTTTATAAAGAAGACATATCTATGTTTACCTACGTTTAAAAATCTTGTTTTACAATCAGTAAACAATATATATTGCAACATATGTTCAATACATAGCCTTTCGTCACTATACTGCTCATATGCCCGACTGAAGCTGTGTTATAACCATTATTTGCTTGCTGATGTCTTTGCCTTGCTGGTTTAAGTTCAGGAATACATGGATTATGCGGTGAAGCCTTGCGTTTAGGGAGCTACTGTGCGTGTGGCTTCTTAGAAGCGGGCCCGGATGCGCTCCAGAGGGTCTGTGTCCCACATGTTGGCATCCCAAGCCTGGAACCAACCGGTGAAGGTGGGAGGCTCAGCGCCCTGCTTGATGGTGGCGATGGGAATATTGCGCCGCCCAGAGGGGTCGGAGCCCACGTAGTCGCTGGCTGGAAGGAGAGGAAAATTGAACGTGAACTACAGCCGACACGTTTATCCAGGGGGCTTTTATGTGTCGTGGCAGCGTGCCTGTTTGAAATTGAGACCGTACCAATTTTTGCTGATCCAGTCCTCTCCACCTCATTGGCCTCTCTGCCGATCCAGATGAAGACCTGGCGGAGGCAGAGACAGTAAAAGAGAATGGATGATCCCCCCCAACCCCTCAAGGGATTTCGATATTTGAAACAACAGAAGCCAGAGGACTTAGCCCCGTGATTGGTTCCTTTCCTCGAGACATGTGGATCACGACAATATAACTCTCAATCGGTCGCCCAAAGAGCTTACCTGATCCCAGGTGTCCAGGAGCATGACGTCGTCGGTTGCCAAGTCCGACTGAGCGATATCCCCAGGCACCTCCTCAGCCTGGGACAGAGAGAGGGAGAGAGAGAGAGACAGAGAAGAGAGAAAGAGAGAGAGAGAGAGAGAAGAGAGACAAAGAGAGAGAGACAAAGAGAGAGAGACAAAGAGAGACAAAGAGAGAGAGAGAAGAGAGAAAGAGAGAGAGACAGAGAGAGAGACAAGAGAGAAAGAGAGAGAGACAGAGAGAGAGACAGAGAGGAGACATGGATGGGGGGGGGGGGAGTTACAACAACCACACAGTGTTGTAAAATAGGTCTTTGTGACCTTACTGTGCCCCAACCACAGAGGACCCTCCTCCAATATTTCCTCCAACCACGAGTGCCAGTATACTTACTACGAGCCTGCCGATCTTGTTGGAGCAGCCAAACAGGCGAGGGGGCTTCACCGTCTTCTGGAGACTCTTGGAAGTCTGATATTCCTTCTTCCCACCCAAGGCAGACCAAAGCCCCGCTGAGGACCAGCGGAGCACAAAAACATGAGACACGTCCGTGGTTTCTACCATGGAAAACCTGGACGACGTCAATCAGCGCTCTCGATGCGACGAAAGCAGTGGAGGAGAAGTCTTTGGAGATGGAGGCAGAGTGTGTGTGTGTGTGTTTGGGTGGGGCCCTCACCAGGTTCTTTGCCCTCCAACACCTCAGTGACGCTCCCTCCTAGGAAGTTGGCGACGTATTTGGCGGCGGTCATCTCCTCTTCGCTGGCCCCCATACCTCTCCAGAGGAAGGTAGACTGAGGGGACTTCAGGGCAAACACGTCATTGGTGTTCAGGGAGGCTGCGGTAGGCTCCACCTAAACCACATCAGGGAACGCCATGGGTGTTTCATCACCATCAGTTTGTGCCACTCGGACGGACGTACGACAGATACAGATTGGAAGTGTGTGGCTGACCTCCACTGCCCTCGTGGCTCTGGTGGAGCTCTGACGGATGTGGAAGAGGCGCGTCGCGGCCACGCGGCTTTGCCCGCCCTTCCGGGATGTTCCGCCCAAGTGGATGATCATGGGCTTCCCCTTGAACAGACTCATGAGATGGGCCGGCTCCTGGCCCTGGGTCACACGGACCTGCGTCACACACACACACACACTTATAAATTCCTTTTCTCAAGTCTTTGTCAAGCCCCTTTTCGTCAAGTTTTTGTTCACCGCAAAGAAAATCTTGTGCGGACGGTCAATGTCGTATTTTGAGTGCGTCAATAAAGATTTCAGACTCGGCCTGGTCTGACAGGAAGGAAGTGTGTTGCGTCACCTGGACAGGCATGCCTCCCATGGAGTCATCCAGTTGGACAGTGAGGAAGGCAGAGGCAGCCAGCTCGTCCTGGGTACATTTCAGGCCTTGCCTGTGGAAATCAAACCGGACACCTCACAACTTTAACCATCCATGTTACAAAGTTAGGAAACTCTTAAGAGGGGAAGCTTACAACACCAATGAGGAAACAATTCGATTTTTTCCCGCACTCGTATGTGTGCATTTGCTTCCTCGACTGCAATCGCAGGAGCGGGAGACGGACGAACATGTTTACTCGTTTCAGAACAGTACGGAGGAGTCGTCGTCTCCAGCTCCAGTGATCAGGCCTCCCTCTAGTGGTCACCTGGGGAACACTCACCAGGTATAAATGATGTGCTTCTCCTTGCTTCCCTGGCGGTAGGTGTACAGCACCAGGTAACAGTCCCCTCCGAAGAACTGGCCGTAGTTGGAGGGATCCACTGGGACCTTATCGCCCCCCTCGATACGCCAGACCTGCGGACACCAGCCGACAGCTGCTCTCAGGACCCATACAGTTTCATCTCCCGCATTCCCTCCCCAAAAATCCATTCACATCCTTTGTGGTATAGAAAGTCAGCCCTCCTGAAGCAGGACGACGTACCTGAATGCTTCCGGAGCCGTCGTCCACCATGTTGTGCTGGGCTGCCATGGCCTTGTTGCCGTGCAGGCTGGACACGTCGAACGGGACCTGCTTCACGTTGGCGATACGGCCGACGGTGTAGGCCCGCCCGGGGCCGGTGGTCTGGTCCTTGTCCCTCCAGTTGGAGAAGAACTGCTTGAATAGGGTCGTCTCGGCCCCTGCTGGCATGACCTGGATCTGCGAAGGGACCAGAGAGATACAGACTCGATGCGTTCCTGGTGCAGATGCAGGTTTGGTAGGTGGGGATGAGGAGGGTGGGCATGGGATGGAGTAGGTTGGGTTGGGTGGGTTGATGTGCGGTAGCTTACCTGGGTCAGCCTTGGGTAGTTCTTCTCTTTGATGAACTGGTCGGCAGCCTTCATGGCAGCTTTGCGTTCCGCTTCACTGGCACTTGGTCCTGTGGTTATGAATGGTGTCATGGTTAAACCAAAAAGGTTACGGAACTAACATCAAATCGACAAGACAACTCTTAGATGCATCCAAATGAAGATAGTTATGGCAATAAATTAAGATGTATTTGCTGTGTATTACACGTGGCTGGGGTGGGGGGATGGAGGAGTTGCCGTTTGATACCTTTCCATACAAAGATCTTGCTGTCCATTCCGTTATCCAGGATATAGCATTCGCTAGGCGACAGCATTCCCTGTTTGAAGGGACTGACCTGGGCCACCAGTGATGACTTCAAAGAGCCGGCAGCATCCGAGATCTACACCAGCAGATTGATGATGGCACACAGGATACACAGATACACAGTCCTACCTAATAGTGTGCTTAGATGTTTTTCCTACATTGATCTGATGCAAGGTCTTGAAAGATCCTAACACTATTTGTTTGTGTACGGTGTGTGATGGTAGGAGAATGCTGACCATGTAGAGGGATCCTTGTTTGCTGCCTCGGTCAGTTTCGTCGTCGGAACTTCCGGCAGGGATGTTGGGCTTGGGTCCGAGAGCCTAAAACCGACATGTTTATTCCAGCATTTTCTTGAGTGTGGGACACAAGACAGTTAATCCACTGCAGCACTTTCCAAATATCAAGACTGGAAATCATCCTATTCCTCTCCTCTTGCAAGGCCTTCATCGTAGCATAATACCAGGATTAGTAACTGTTAAGATAAAGATTAAACAAGCTTGTTTCTGTACTCGAACGTAAAAGACAAGCGCATGCGGTAGTTATGCTGTTGTTTAGGCCTTAGTGCAGTACATGTCGTTTTCCCTGGCATTCATTGGTGCTATGTCAACCAAGCCTCAATGTCAACGGAAACCTTTGGACACCTCCCAAGATCTGTATCCTGTTCGACAGGAAGCGCTGGCGACGTGACTCACATCTGTGACGGCCTGTGGCTCGTCTCCTTCCTCAATCATCTGCAGCTTGGCACGGCCGTTCCTCTCGTTGTCACGGATATCGATGGCCACCTGAGCTGCCTTCAAGCGCTCAAAGCGGTTGCACTCACTGCCACACCATTGGTAGATGTCCTAGGAGGACACACGGTGACGAGAGAGATTTTGATACGTTTTTTTTTTTTTACGATACGTTCTCGGCAAATCAACAATGCATCGTTGTGTTTTCGTCGAACGGCCTCCGTCCGGTTTTGCCCACCTTGCCCAGGTCGATGATGAAGCAGTCTCCCTGGTTGAAGCTGGCCCAGGACATGGCAACCTCCGTGGCTCTGATTGCTCGGCGGCCCTTGACTTGCAGCAAGCGCTTGACGTTCATGTCGTTGGTCACCACGTGCTGGAAGCCAGAGGCTACTCCTCCTTTCTGAGAAGGTGGCAAGGTGACTCACGTCATGTACACTCAAAAACCATTAGGAACATGGAAAGCATATTTACACGTATTCGTTTGTGGGCTATATACACGCCCCTATATATTATATGAGAAAAATGTTTGCCATTAAAGCTATTCAAGTACTGCATATTTTACTGGTGTATTTAAATATCCCGAGGATGACGAAGAACAGGTTTAAACAAACCAAATTAGATACAGCATCTACAACAAGAAAGGACTGTTTTAACGTTTTCAATGAGTAACTACTTCCGTATTCAGAGGCCTATGACTGTTTGCATGATTTTCAGTCTTGGTGTTTTGAATTAGACCCAGATGTGTCCTCACTCCTAGCCTGGCTGCCATTTCCATGCCTCCATGGCAACACTCCATGGAAACACTGGCGCAAGGAGCAGGAAACTCAGATACAAATACTTAAGTCCTCAAAATAGCATTTAGAATGTCTGCAGATTCCCTATACATGTGGGTGTTTCAAAGATGTGTAATTGATACAGTACTTATACTAATCCTAAGATGTATTGACTGCTATGTCACATTCCTTTCACCTCAACTTTTACTCGGTGGTCGTTATGTTTGAAAAACAGCAGTGTGCTGCTAAAAGGACATGAAAAGTGCTTCTGAATTTGGTCAGAAGCACTTGGGTCAGGAAAGCAGAGAATATTGAGGTCTTATCAAAAAGTGAGAAGTTATCACTGATAACAACGCAATAAACGGACGTGTGCATGTTCAATGTCCCACCTGGTACTTGACGCCAGACTTGAAGTAACCCAGGAAGGTGAGAGACTCGTTGTCCTGGATTTCGCGAAACTGAACCGGCGCACCGCCCAGAAAGTCATCCAGCTGGGTGGTAAAGATGGCGGCAGCTCCCATCTCATCCTGGGAGCTGTCGCTGCCTAAAATGAGGAGAAATGAGGGGTGACACCACTAAAACACAGGAGAACCCTAAAAGAATGAACCATCACATCCTCTTTTGAACTCGACATGGAGTAGAAACGGTTGACATTTGTGGGGTTTGTCTCTCACCTAGCCACATGTGGATGTTGTAGGAGGGGGCAGGAGTGGTGTACAGCACAATATAGGCATCCCCGGTGAAGAAGTTTCCATGGAGCTGTTTAGGAACAGGCTTCAGGTCCATCTTCTCCACCCGCCACACCTGCAGACCCGGCTCCTTGCCTGCAGTCTGGAACTCTTTGTGGGACACCATGGTTCTGGGGACAATAGGAAGATGACTATTGTTGCAAAATTCTAAAGGTTTAGAGGTGGAAACATTGGGAGGGGGGGGATCTTTGGGAAGGAATATACATTTGGGAGAATTCATGATGAATATCAGATTACCGTGTTATTACTGTTGTGATATTAAACCTATATTTGAATACCTTGCTTACTGAGTTAGTGTATCATGAATTCACTTCATAATAACATTATATTAACTAAATGATATCACTTTATACATTTCCAAATGATGCAACAGAAAATTACCATGGACAAGTTTGTGAACATTTTAAAAGCCTCCAGTAATATTCACCCCTTGGTGACACTAAAGGTGACAGACACAGAATAGAATCATACCTAACTTTTTTTTTAAAGCCTCTGTAGTATTAAAGGGCAATCTTCAATACATACAAGCAATAATATATTAATGTGAGGATTTATTCTCACAGTATACTTGATGAAATTAGGAGAGAGCTCATATTGCTCATATTCATTGTGTAACCTACTGTTTGCACAACCCAGGTGTGTTTGTTTTGTTAATGGAAAAATAAATGGTGGGTGTATTCTTGTTTTTTTGTTATCTAGATGAAAGCCATTGAACTACCCATGTCTATCATTGGTCAGTCTCAATTGTGTTCAGATAAAAAGTAATTCCTTCTGTCATAGACACACCTTTCCCACAGCACAAACGGCTACAAATGCTGTGTTAAGGGCGGAGATCTACGCAGAAGTGGCATGATTCATGATCCGGTGCCTACTTCCTTGAGCGCAGACATCTAAATCACATTCGCTCAGGACGAGGGAGAGATGAGAGGAGAGAGATTGTTCATGTAGTCTATTTCATCCATAGATGATTTATAGTATTGTAGAATCTGATCGTAACTTTCACAGAATGCACGAAAAGAATAGTCGACAACCAAACCTTTTCAAACGTCTCCAGACTGCGTATGTCAATTCTGACAGCTTCGTAATGATCTATTCTACTTTAATTGTAGGCCTTCTCAGTCATTACCAATCTAAATAAACAACTTTTTCATTCATCAAAGTTAAAATCAAGGTGACTACGACGATCGTGAATGTCAATATTTATAATTCACAGGTAGCCTACCACAAACAGTGCAATACATTTGGCTTCACAGACAACCATGTTTAAAAAGACTATCTAAATGCATTTGAATTCATCTTAAACCTACCTGATTGGCACGCTGCGGTTTCTGTGCAAAGAGATAGGCGTTGGAGAGAAAAGTGATGCTGCAAAACGTAGTCCACTTCTGCAAAACCATTGTATGGGAAGGAGCTGTTTTATAGCCTAAAGAAGAGGCGTTGCCTCGACGGCCACACCTCGGGTTGTGGTATATTTTTTGAAGTTATTTTTCTGTATTAGGCTGATTGGTTGTTTCAGAGCTCTATTAAAAGGACGTCTCCCCATTTAAATAGCCTATACAATATTCCCTGATAGTATTGAATTGAAATATGCTCTTCTGTGTTCCTCCCAGAAGCTTTTTCCAGATGCAAAAACTTAATGGACACGGTTTTGGCAGGACAATGAGTCCCACTTTTCTGATGCTCCAGCAGCAGACAGGGTGAGTATTTATGGGTCAACACTGAGAGAAATATGGCAAGACATTCTAGATCTAGACACCAAGGTGACGTTTTTTAAGAACTCACTATACCAGAATGTATGCAAGTTGAACAGTTTCAGATTCCAAAAAACACAATCACCCTACTAATTTATTAAACTGGTAAGACAACATTCTGAGTTTGGTTGGATCCACACCCAGGAATTTTTTTAATTACTTCTCCAGTGTGCAGGCGCCTTTTCACAATCTACCACAATGTTTTATTACAAATCCACCTGCAGAACAGACCCATCTTGGCAGCTGACACAAATCTATGGCCAAGACACCAGCACCTAAAACCAGCGAGCTTTATTTTTAATATTCCTCATGAAATCCACCATGATCCGTCCTCTACACAGTTAAAATTGAATATGCAAGACAGTCTTATGTTATGTAACATGACTTACATTACAGATGTTGCCCATTCAGAGAGCGACGCATGGGGAAATAACATTTGAGTGCAAAAAACATCAGTTTGGCTCCTTGGATTAACCGAAACTGTGAATCAAGTTTGGTTGTGCGGAGCGACAAGCAAACGTCGTTTTGGACCAAAATAGAGAAAATCAGAAACCATAACACTGGACTGTAATTGAGATGAAGTCCCGTTTGTTGAACTGCTGATTAGATCACGTGTGAGGGCTGTGGATTTTGAGTAGGCTTGTTTAGTTATTTGTTTTAAGGGTGGGGCTGACAGCCTGCTATTGAGTAGGACTAGGCTGTCAGCTGCTGGGATATTTGGCCACTTTCGTGTCCCACGTGGCAACATGACAGAAAAGGAAGGCATGTGTTTACCCTGGAGTGACTAAGCCTCAGCGGTCGCCTCAGGTTTGGGTTGGGTCCATCACTCTTTCTTTCAAATAGCCCAATCAGCACATTCCGCCATTGTTATCTGTGCGCGCGCGTATGCACACGCTGGTTTACTCGGGCATACCACAGTTCACAAAGACATCTTCAGACACATCCACAGGCACCAACGAGAGCGCAGTTTGGTGTCAGACGCTTGCCCTGACTTGAATGTTATTTTATCGGATGTTCAAGTTGTGTAACTTGCGTAGGCCTAATGTGAAATCTGGCTGGGCAACAATGATAATTATAGGGATTCAACACATTGCAACATTTTACTGTAAGTTGGGGAGTTCCTAGTCCTAGCAACCTTATGTGATGGAAATGTACTATGGAACACCCCACTTTGGCAGTGGTGAAAACTGCATATAAATCTACGTACCGTCATAGTACCACAGCATCATGGAGTTGAAAACAGTCAGTACTCCATTGTCTCTGCGATGCTAGCTAACACTACTCCAAGGACTCATGAAGATTTGGAAGAAGCATTAGGACAAAATGGGCAGCAGATGCTTCAATGCTTTAATTTCCTGCAGCATCCCTTTCCGCTGCATGAAAAAAAGCAATATAGCACAGATCTTTTGGTAGAGTCATACACGGGTGTAACGCAATGCCTCTGGCATAAGGATCTGCCACGTTTCATGGTAGGTCAAAGTCGGTCATTAGCAGTATAATCCTATCTGTACATTTAGTCATTATCTGTAAAAACAGTGGTGTTGGTCAGACCAGTTGAGTGTCTGAACCAATGAAAAAGAAGACCAAAAAAGCAGGACATAAAGAGATGTCTTAATTCCTGAATAAACAACACTGTTTAAAAAGATGTTGGCCCATTGCATTTAATAATTTATTTGGAAATAAAAAAGATAAAGGCTCTCAGATTAACTGGTAAACTATGCAAATTTTTGAAGCTACGCATATCTAATATAAAGACATCAGGAGAACAATGATGGCCAACTGAACTCACTGCCAAAATAATTTTACGATCAAATCAACGGAAATATAGTCATCTACAGTGGTAAAAAAAAAAAAAAAGATTGAGCACTCATTCGTGAGCACATTCAGCACTTATGCACACTCTGGAACAGTCCGTCACGTTACAGAACAGTGGTGTGGTGTGCTGGTCGGCGTGGTCCCCTTGCTTGTCCGTCACTTGGATGGAGAGCCAGGCGTTGTCGTCGTTCTTCCCCTGCAGGGGTAACGGGGTGCTCCCAGCGCTGGCGTGGCCTGCGGCGGCCAGGCCTGAGCGCGCTGCCATGCTGCGGAGCTCAGAGGCTCTCTCCCGGCTGGAGATCTTGGCCTTCAGACGAGTGACTTCCGACTCCTACGACGAGACAAATCCCCACAGGTGGATTTCACCTACATAACCCTGACGGGTCCAACACTTGGCTATGGTACGTGCCACGAGGCCGGAGACCCCTCTGCGATCGTACCTTGATGAGCAAGGTCTCGTTGGTGCTTTGGAGCAGCCGCTCGCGAGCCTGCAGTTCAGCCAGCAGGGCGGAGGTGTTGCCCTGGGAGTCCTCCAGACACGCCCTCGTCTGCTGCAGGTCGTAGGCCAGCTGGTCCTGGGAGCAGCGGAGGGTGTTGGAGACACACTCCGAAGCCTTGAGCACCTCCGCCTGGCTCTCCTGGAGCGCGGACAACTACAACACAAACCAATCCAAAACTGTGGATTACTTTCAAAACAAAGACTGTTGCAAGCAAATCACTCAACCCTTTGTCTCTACGTTAGTCCAATAGCAGTACAGGGTTTGAGTAAAATGATGAATCTGTGGAATGGTAAATTGCATTAACGTTATAACCGTCAAGGCACTACCTCATTCAGATGCAGTCTTTTGACTGTGTCCAGTTCTTGCCTGAGGACCGACACAGTGGCCTGTGTCCTGATCTCTGTCTGGGCGGCCTGCTCCATGACCTTGGCCAGCGTCTCCTTCAGATCCCTGGCCTGGAACTCCTAACCAGACCCCCGCAACCAGAAACAAAACGAGAACCGTGATCCACCACACAAGCAACTCACCGTGTTACCGTGCTGTAAGTATGAACCCATTGGAAATAGTCTTCACGTGTGTTTTTGGTTAGCTGTGATTTGTGTCGCGTCATCGCTAACCGTTTCCTGACCAAACTGGGTGCTTTCCTCCAGCTGTGTCGCCAGGCTCTCACAGCGACTCCTCATCTCCTGCAGGCTCTGCCCGGTCAGGTGCAGCTTCTCCCTACACAAACGTAGCTGCTGGCTCTGAACTAGGACTTCCTGGTGGCCAGAACAGAAAAGCTATATCCCCCAAAGTTTTCGATCATTTGCAAGATATGTGACTACTACACTATCATTTACATGTATTCATTTAGCAGACGCTTTTATCGAAAGCGACTTCCAAGAGTGAGCTTTACAAAAAGTGCATAGGTCACTGATCATAAACAACCCAAAAACATTGCGGGTAGCAATGAGTCATGTTTTCGTACACAGAACATGACTCAATATGGCACTGTCACAATCCCATTTATAGAATCCGAAGCAAGAATGTAGTCTTACCAAAAGATTCTGTTTATGTATACATGTTTTGTGTACAGCGGAAGGATAATTATAAGAGAATAACAGTGGCCATTGTTCTGTTAATACTTTTTTCCCCGACTTCTATTGTCAATCTACGGCTGTAAGGCCAGGGAATCTATCATTTCTCTGACAGTGTATTGTATTCTGCAACCAAGACATACCAAACATCTCACCAGAAGTACCACCTGTTGTTTAGTAGAGATTTACAGCTTGTATGCCCACTCCCAAAGCTTCAACATCAGCTCCCAAAGTGTAGTCATTATGGAAGACTTAAGTGAGTGAACTGATTAAATTAGAGGGTTTAGATTGTGTGTATGTGTTGTGGAGTCATTTTGAATCCAGCGTTGGGTAACTAGCCTGTCATTGTGGCCGGCACATACATTAATTTACACATTCCCCCTTGTGTGAAACCACAAACAAC
Source organism: Osmerus mordax (assembly GCF_038355195.1). NCBI lineage: Eukaryota > Metazoa > Chordata > Actinopteri > Osmeriformes > Osmeridae > Osmerus > Osmerus mordax. The sequence continues at coordinate 5,653,919 of NC_090076.1, read as the reverse complement.
AGCTTCTGTACAACATCTTCCTCTGGACATGCCGGTGAGTTTGTTACAATAACAAAGGTGGGTTTGGATGGTGTGGCAGATGTGAAGTGGCCGAACTTGATTAAACAAATAATGCATCCAGAGAATTCTGGTTAGAGCAACCACATGCACAAGTCACTACACGCTGTACTGTGATTTGTTCCATACTAAGATCCACTTAATTCCCCGTGTGGATAGTGAAACGTTACAAGATTTGAGCAAGACCACATCTCCGGGCGGGTCAACAAATGCGACACGAAAGAAGTGCATTTGTCTCATACACTGTTGTCTCGACGACTCATGACAGTACCTGTTGCACATCCTCTTTCGATTGCAGTTGGGTCTTAATCAACTCCAGCCTCTCAGTCAGAAACTCTATCTGTCATTAAAAAACAAAACAACGTAAAAGCTCATCTGACCATTGAACAACATCAGGTGTTATTTTTGGTCCATTCCTCAAGCGTTGCTAAAGTGGCCATAAAACATTTTGAACCATAAAAAACAAGCAACCATAAAAATGTTGTACATTGTCGTCCCCTGACAGATCTTATGGATATCTCCGACTCCCCCCAATTAGCAAGTGGATGAGAAGAGTTGACCTGCGTTGCCTTCTCCTGGGCCTCTCTTTGGGAGGTCTCCAGCGCCCCCTGTTGGAGAATTAGCTTCTGCTCGAGGTCCTGTTTATAGTTCTCGACCGTGACCGCTAGGTGTTCCAGCTTAAAGGTATGGACAAACAAATGAAGTTTGGGCTCTTTGATATGAAACATCTTTTGTCAGAGAAACTTTCATTATTGCACTGGATTATTTGTCCCCTACTACTCTGTTGCACCTGTAGTGATTTTTGCTGCAGCTCGTCGTTTGTCTCTCTACTGGTCGTGTTATGAACCTCCTGTTGCTTTCCCTCCAGCTCCCTACGAGTCAGTTCCAGCTCTTTCTGACTCTCCCTGGCAGGACAATTCTCACAGACAGACACACGCGCACACACACACACACACAACACACACAGGAACCCAAGTTACTATCACACTTGTAACGGTAATACCTTCTCATCACGGTAAATCGTTTGGTTACGAACATGCGACGAATACTTTGTCAAAGGTGTCATTATTCCAAAGCAAAGCGTGGGCTATGCCAAAGCTGTTAGCCATTCAGCACATTGACAGATTGGCTTGTGCACAGCAGCTGATGGCCCAAAGGCTCAGAGCGTGTGATGGTGTTCTTGAGCTTAATTTAGTCTGACCACACATTTGCCACAGGAAAGAGTCAGAGCTCGAAGCGCATGGAGGAAACTCAGCTGATTTGCCAGTGGGAACAATAACACAACTGCACCCTGTGGGGGGGTGAACACAGACTCATCAGACGGAAAACACATAACATCTATTCATACCCTTCAAGAGAGATGTGCAAAACACATTAACGATCGAACTGACCATGAACAGAGAGGAGTGTTGATCCAGCTGGTGACAAATATAGAAATAGCTCATTTAGATGCGAGCACAGCGCAAATGTTCATTATCATTTTTTTGGACCACAGACTATAGCTGTGACAGCTGAGTCAGTTGTCTTGGCGACGTCTCAATTTGAACCTAAAGGTCACGTGCTGTGTGACAAGCTGGAAGCAGAACTGTCGAGTGGTGGTCATCGGGTCAGCCGTTCGCAACAAGTGTGGCGTTAATGTCTTCGCTCCTGAAGGACTTTCGATCGAAATGGTGCTTCGGAAGAACATCAAAGATCATGGAAGACTCAACCATTGCTTAGTTTAATGAAACAATATGAAAAGGCCTGATCTCTAGGATGACCATGGAAAATTCTCCAAATAAAAATCAATATCACACCGATATTTTCTTTTCATAAAGCCAGGAGGGCAAACAGTACTGTAAATAGGTCAAAGACAAGCCTTACTGAACTTCATACAACATAATAAGCCTGTTGAACTGTTGAAGAATTCTTGGTGATTGCGAAGAACACAACTAAGAGATTACACTTATTACACATGTTTAGATTATATCACTCCACGGATCTAGTTAGATGGGGAAAGAAGACAAGGGCCAGGCATTAGAAAATCATTTTCGTGAGTAAAGGAATGAAAGGTCATCACCACAGACATGACTATCACAGTTAGGGTTAGTTACCATACCTTGGCTTGTGGGATTGTATGTTATTCTCAAAATGTTTGGACTGGAGCAAATATGTGTATAAATATGTCTATTTTTACATAAATATTACATAAAAATTACATAAACAAGAAAAGACAATGTTGGGAAGACAAGCTCATAAGTTCACGACAACAAATATCAGACCTTGTAAATTGATGTGAAAGCTAAATCTGTATACCGAGAGAAGAACATTGTTCGTTTTCATCGTGTAGGACAATGATCGGAAATACACGCACTTACGCGGTCATTTCTTCAATAATATTTCAGCAACATGAGTGCGCTACAGGTAAAAGTCTTCAAATACAGCGTTGTGTTTGCCAAGCTTTGCATATTACAGTCCCAGGGACCAGGAGGAAGAGAGGAGGGGTGAGGAGGACCAGCTTTGAGCTTGGACCTTCCAGAACCTTCCAGAAAGGGGGGGGGGGGGGGTTTGGCTGGGCATCTTGCCAGACCTCAGCCCGGCTTAACTGGATGTGAAGGATCGCAACAGAGATCCACTGTAGATTGGTGGGGTGACTAGTGGGGCACAAGGGGGCCGGGGCGCCATCTAATCCCAGCAGGGAATTGAGGGGGGGATGGGGGTCGTAGGCTCACCTGAGCCCTGCGGCCAGTTTATCCATGGCGGCTTTGCGCTCCTCGGCCTTCTGCTGGGAGCGGCGCAGCACGTTGCGGAGCTCCTGGAGGTGGTCCAGGGTGTCCACCAGCTCGCCCCGCACCGTCTTCATCTGGCTCTCCAGCATCTGCGTGTGGTGGAGGGAGTTCCTCCGGTCGCGCCGGCTGCAGCGCACCCTCTCCTCCAGGTCCTCCACTGGCCCCCGGCCCCCCCGGGAACAAGATCACAGCCGGTCACTCACAAGGTCAGGAAGATACATGAGGGGGGTTAGGAGACCAAGGGTTGCTAAGCGTGTTATGTATTTTCCAGGGGAGCTCGAATAAATGTCGGCCATAGCCTCACCTTTTACTGTTACACCTTTTATTTAATTTGTTATTACAACCTCCGGGTCGTGATTTTTGTGTGTCCCTTTCGGCACTGACAGGATCTCACAGAGCTTTCATCTGAGATATAAGACTCATATTTGCCCAACATGGCTCCGAGCCCTAGCAAGACAGCCTCAAAAACTGCCGAACTGAGCTGCTTAAATGACACCGAGAGCTTGAGATCTAATCACGATCAGAGGAACACAAAAGGTACTTTATGTCTATCGTTTTCTTACAGTGAAAAGTCCTACACGAGGGTAACAAACGTGAATAATTCTCCCATGACAGTGAACGCAGTGGACGGTGGGAGGGGAGCGTTCAGGGCACAGACGGGCTGACTGCGAGAAGGCGATACAGACCCATGTTGTCGGTCCCGCTGGGCGTGCTCTCCGCGCTGCTCTCACTCTTCTTGTCCAGCAGGCCCTTGGTCTCCTGCAGCATCTTCTCCATCTTGGCCAGCTCGCAAGCCTTGGTGTCGCTGTCCCGGCGGATCTTCAAGAGCTCCTGCTCCTTCTCGGTCAGCTCGCCGCGAAACCTGTTCATGTCTCCTGTCAACTGCCTGCGGGACCAAGAAGAAGAAAAAAAACCCGGATCTCAACGCACGCTCGGGGTCCTCGACGCAGCGGAGCTGAACCCACGACAGCGGTCAGCCGGCTTCACTGAACACCGTCCGTTTCGCTGACGCGTCGACGTCGGCTCCGAGTACGCCGCTTCCACGCTAGATTTGGACGGCGACGGCTGAGAACGCGACCTGGAATGCTGTAAACCTGCTGTGCCCTTTGGAAGTTCTCTGGAGGGACAATGTTCTCTCCAGTGAGCTACAGAGTGTGGTACATGTTCATTCCCAGTTATGTGTGGAACTGACTGAGAGGCTCTGTCTTTTATACAAGGCTGGCACATGACACCAAAAGACCGGCAAATTCACGATAGATAACTACAACCAGACGAGTCATGAGACAGCCCTGCTACCCTGGAGCTCATTGACATTTTACACTAGTTCAGCACAGTCCAGCAACCTGCTGTACCAAGTATTATCAGAATGGGCATATTTTACTCGCTCAATAAACCTCTACTTTGGATGTTCAATCTAAACATGTGACAGACACAAGAACCTCACAAGCTATTATTTTAGCCACAAAAAAAGGTCCTATTCTCCAGTTCCAATGTTATTATGGGATGTTTCCAGGGCAGAATCTCTGTGTAACAGGGACATGAAATATCCCCGTAACATCGATGTTCCCCCTCAAGAACGGCCTCAGGCTTGTCAGAGTTGAAACTCCAGGACCGAGAGCTCAAATAAAAGACGTGCTCAAGGTACAGAATAAGAAACATATCGACTTGGTTCGAATTCGTTCGGGCTCCAGTGGAACCGTGTGCACCACTGTCATCACATGATTCCAGAGACACTGGCTACAGTCATTCCAGGGCGCAGGGATAAAAGGACCAAGAAGTTCACAATGTGCCCTGTGCTTTGGGCCACTTGTGTTTGCTGCTCGAGAAAAAACACAAATGAAGCGTGACTGTGTATAACAGTGTTTTAGAAAAACACAATAGAGTGGCGAAAAAGGGGAAAACGTGGACATTCGTTACAAGTTATTACCCATCAGCTCTCTGACGAAGAAATGAGTTACTGAGGGAAGCGGCGGGCGGTGGATCTATATAAGCCCACGTGCCACATGGTGATTGGGTTCGCTAGGGGAGGAACAGAGTGCAGCAGAGGAAATGCCACTCACTTGACATCGGTGGAGAGTTGGAGGGCCTCTTTCTCACGCCTCTCTGCCAGCTGACTGGCCTCCAGGGCTCGGTCCTCCATGTCCCTCAGCTCCCTGCAGGCTTTGGCCTTCTCTTTCTCCAGCGTCCTCTGCAGGTGGGAGACCTTGAGAGGGGAGACAAGCCGACACGAAACCATGAGGAACTAACTGGTACCAGCTATCGAATAATAAGATTGTATCGTGTCAACAACATTCCAGAGGTAAAACCGCCACTTAGGGGCCGGAACTTGCATTTCAACAAGCGGTCCTTTTAGTTGCTGTGAGCAGTAGGGCGTTATCAATCGGAACTTGTCCATCCACGTTGAACAATGTTTCATAAGACACACAAGCACAAGTGTACACACAGTACACTTGTGCACAACTGGACGTGGAAAGGATGAAAACAAATCTTCTGCCTGGGGGGGGGGGGGGGGGTTCAGTATCTGGACAACCTACAAAAGCATGCTGTGTTTTCATAATACAATAACTGATGATTGCCGGGATACAGGCACACTCGCAGTGCTCTCTGCGTCTCGGATATTAAACAAAGATCCATTACTAGAATCCATGGTGGGGGGGGGGGGGGGGGGGTTTCTCTATCTGATGTGGCAGGCAGTACCTGTTCTAGTAACTGTGATTGGCTGTCCTCAAGTTCAGAGATTTTAGAGGCACTTTGCTGCTGCGTGGATTGCTGCCTCTGGATTTGGTGTTGAAGCTGATGGACCTGCTCATTGGAGTTCTGGAACTGATTGGAACTGTTCCTCACCTCCACCTGCAGCGCCTCCAACTGGACACAAAAGGAATCGCACACGAATGCCATTGTTTGTAAGGGGTTTTCGGATGAACTCTGGTGTATTGTCCCACCCACATCAGGCAACTCCCTCCCAATTGGATCCATTGTGCGATCAAGCTTTAGAGAAGCGGAGCAAAATTGCTGTGGTCTTCACATTCTACCTCTTTGGTTTTCGTTTCCAGCTCTCTGTCATACCGGTTCTTGGCTCCCTGAATCTGCTCCATGCAGCCGTTTAACTCCTCTTGGCATGTCGACAGAGCTGACTCCAAAAACCTCACCTAGGCCGAGACAAATAAGTCAATCTGAATACATACCAGGCCTCTTTTCTTCGATTTTGAGGGACTCAAATCATTGCCATGTGTGCTGTGTACAATGCCTTGACAAGAGACTGACTTTGGTAGTGGACTGTGTTCCCTGAGATTTAAGAGATAGCAAGTCCTCCTGGTCTTGTATGGCTTTCATCTCGATTTCCTAAAATGTAACAAAACTGAACGGTTAGTGTATTAGGACTGAACATACAGACAGTTTTTCAAACAAGTCCAGTGACTGGGAAGTTGACCAAAAAGTAAATCCACATAAGATAGTTGTTCAGTCCTCTATGGTTTATAACCATCACACAAGGCCTTTACTGTCCAAAGCTGGAATTCCCATGGAGTCCATTGGGGAATTTCAAAATAGGCCATCGAGGCATATACAGTATGGCCAATAGTGTATGAAAAGGACTGTGTCAATGTAGAACAGGCACGTGACAAGGCCTTCGAGCTGAATAACTAGGACAAGCTGGACAATAAGACAAGGGTACAGCAAGGTAAATTGTGTATGTGTGTGTGTGTGTGCGCAGCGGACTTGTGTGAGCTTGCTGAGAGAAGTCTGAAGTCTGTCAGCTTTCTGAAGGTACTCTTCTTTCTCCCGTTGTGCTGAGGAGTAGTCGTTCTCCAGCTTCGCTAGCTGAGCCTGTTTCTGGTCCAGGGAAAACTGCAACTATATTTGGGCAGGCAACATTAGCATTTCTGTCAAAATGGTGACACTGGGTCAATAATTGAATAGTCTGAATAAACATGAAAATGAAGGCATCGAACACACACCAAACCTACTTTTGTTATTTTATCCTCCTGCTCCAAACATTTGTCTGTGCTTATCCTCTGGGATTCTTCTAGTGCCTCCTGCAAGTCCCTCGTCTTTTGTTCCAGAGTGTTTTTAAACTCTTGCGTGCTGGTGCTCTTTTCCTACGACATACACAAGCAAACATTTTTTCTGACATTTTTTTTGTAATATTTGTATTTTTGTATTTTTATATTGTAATTGGCAACTTATATTTTATTTTATTGTATATTTAATTATATATTGTAATCCCACTTAGTACTGCTAGTTTATGTACCCTTAGTATAGTTAGTCCACATATTTAAATTTTAGGTATATGTTTATTGTATGCACCTTCCTGCCAAAGCAAATTCCTTGTCTGTGCAAACTTTCATGGCGAATAAATCCCATTCTGATTCTGATTCAAAGATCAATGTGCGTGACGGATGCCGTCGCGACCCCGTGACACGCGTGTCCGAGGTGTCCCCTGCGCTTCTCAAACTCACCAGCAGGTTGTGCTCGAGATCCGTATTCCTCTCCACGGCATGCAAGACCGCGATTTCCTTCGCCTCTAGTTGCTTCTCGGTAGCCTCCAGGAGAGAGCTCTTCCTCTTTAACTGCGAAGCGAAAGATTAGCTGAAAACGCTCCGAAATACAGAGTTCTATTTCAACTCCCGATTTCAAAATAACATGGCAAGGAACCTCTCAGCCTGCTTGCCGGTGCGAGAGTGACGTATTTCGCGTGTGTCCTCACTTCCATCTCCAGCTGTGCGATGTCCGACGTCCTGTCCTGGAGCTCGGCGTGGAGTTTCCGGAGCTGCTGGTCTTGCTGGGTCACGTCGCTTTGCAGGACGCGCGTCTCTTCTTGAGCCTGACTCAGATTCTCCTGAAGTCCGGTAGCCACGGCTGCCTGTCTGCTTTTCTCCTGCTCCATGACACGGAGCACAGGCAGGAGACGTTGGTACTGCTCCCCTGTGACACCATGAACACACACACACACACACGCAAGCACACACAGGAACTAGAAACGAGTCCCTTTCAACGCAGTGATTTACAGTGTGCTGTGCTGGACGACACAATATCACCTGGCTTGAGATTAAGATGATCGGAAGATACCCTGGGAAGAAGACATGGATTGGCACACAATGCTCCTCCTCCGCCCTGCAACAAAACCACACAGTCACCTATGGAGGGCTAGGACATACACCAGGTGAACGTATAACCCCTCAACATGGGGCGAGGAGTTCTACTTGTCACTTCACCTCTCTGAGATGCAGCGAGCATACGATTGCCTCTAGGCTAGCCAGTTCAGCTTTGGTCTGTTGGACCCCTCTCTGACTCTGCTCCAGCATGTTCTCCTGGCTGCGGTTTAGCTTCTGCAGGCCCCTGTTCTCCGTCCTCAACTCTTCCAGATCTTTCTTAGCCACCTCCATCTCACTCAGCCTCCTCTCCAGCAAGCCGCTCTTGCTGGACGCCTCTTTCAGTTGCAAGCGCAGGGTGTCCATCTCCTCACTCGCAGCCTTCATTTTATCCAAGTCCTCCTTCAACTGGCTAATTAAGTAAATGTAATATTTTTTACACCCTTCTATACCTTAAGGTTTGCTTATCACGGCAGTATCCATCATTTAAGGCTATACTCCTAAGTAACTCTGTAATTCATGGGGGCGTCTTATAAATGGTATTATTTGAAGCAGAAGATTTTGTGCCTACAATCGTTCAGTATTGTTGTGTAAAAAAAAAAATGCCCCGGCTACCTACCCCATCAGCAGACTCATGTTGTCCTTCTTTTGTTCAAGATGAGAGCACTTCTTCTCCCATGACTCACGATCTTTATCACATCGAACAAGAGCCTCCTTCAATTTGCTTTCACTTTCCAACACCTACAAAACAGTGTCCGTTTAGATAACTGCTGATACAAACAAACCAACAAAAAGACAAAAAGGAAACGCTGACTCGGACCAATTTACATTTACATTTTACATTTAGTCATTTAGCAGACGCTCTTATCCAGAGCGACTTACAGTAAGAGACATTTCCCCCGAGGCAAGTAGGGTAAAGTGCCTTGCCCAAGGCACAACGTCATTGGCACGGGCGGGTCCCTAACCGCTCAGCCACCTGACTACCTAATTTACAAAAACGATAAAGCTGAAAATGCATTCGTCTTTTACCTTTTTCAGTTTATCTGCCACATCTTCCTTGAACCCCTGGAGTGCAGATGACTGCCTTTCAGCATCAATGATAGCATCATTTCTTTGCTGTTCAGCTCTTTGGGGGTGAAAGAGGAGTCACTTTTGTAGACGAGACCAAAACACAAACAGAGTGCTTCACAGTGATCAATTGTGGATGTGATACATTTTATAATAGGTCTATAATTGCAAGACATTACCTTTTCTCCAGGTCTGTTCTGTCTTCCAATTCAACTCTTACCACTGTTAACTCTTCTTTCAGTTTGTCAACAAGTCTGCACCTCATCTCCAGATCTGCTCGAGTCTCTTCTAGCTTCTTCTCCGTATCCCTTGGAGATTGGAAGTGCAACTATCACAGTTTTCTAATAGACCATTTCTATTTTCAACCAAATAGAAATGGAAAATCTTACCTTTCCTTACCTGCCCAATGCCAAACTGAGCTGACAAACTTCCACCTTCCACCAAATCTTACCTGAGTGCTTGGACTTGGGCCTCAACCTCAGCCTCAAGACTCTCTATTTCGTCTTTCATCTGGGACACACATGATGACCTTGACCCCACAGTGGAACCTAGAACCAGTACCTTTCCAAATGAAGAGAGATGCAATGTTTGGGGATGTGTGTCAATTAAACCTCCATAAACTGTCTGCATTCAACCATTTTATATTTAATGACATAGACCTTGGTTGGTAAACAGAAACAGTCTACAGTGAACTACAGTCTGTAGGTCAATATGTGAATATATGCAGCATATTGCAAAGATTGACAATGTGACTATGGGGAAAGTATTGAGAACAGGTTTGAAAACAGTTTGAGGTGTGGGTAGACATGCGGGTTGTACTTTGGTTTTGGAGCTGGCAAGTTCGAGATGTGCTGCTTCCAGCTCAGTAATCAGTTGTTTGTTCTCCGTGACCAGAGAGGAATTCTCTTCCTCCACTGAGCTTAATCTTCTCCTGAGCTGTGAGTTTTTGGCCTCTAGTTCCCTCATTGATAAATGATGAACAGGAGGAGCAGACTAAAAAGATTTCCACACTTAAACACTTCAAGCTTTTTCAATAGTAATACAACGAGAATGAGCATGGGGGTAATCCAAAAAATAAATGCCCCAGGTTTTGTAAATTAGGTAGCCTAGTTCAATTAACTCTACTGTTCAGGATACAGCGAAGCATTCTTTCCTCACCATAATAAGTTGTGTTGCACTGCTACATAGTCTGCGTTCCGCCATCCTTTTATCAAGATGAGGGTTATGTTGAGTCATGACGATTAATTTGTCACTTGAAATATGAAAAATAGCTCTCAGTTTTATGTTGCCAGATTAAAAAAAATACTTTCCCCCCCGTAACTATTAGCAACCAAATTGTTGCCGGAAGCTGCTAGTACCAACTTGACAAAGACGCAGAATACATCGGTTCAGACTAAGATATCTAATATTTACATTACACTTGCAAAAGGTAAACGTTTTTGTTAAGATTACAATTTGAATACCTGTCAAGACTTTTTAGCGAATATAATATTTGAATAGATAAATGTATAACAAGCTACATAGCTTGCAGTAGACTTCTCTTCGAACGCTAACTAGCTAGTCTACTGTAGCTAGTCTAACTTTTTTTTTCTCTCTGCTGAGTGCTACTAGTAGCTCTAGCAATTCCGCAATCTGCGCTATAGCAAAGTTAAACGTGATACAATATATCTTAGTATTGCTTTAAATGTTTTGTTTTTCTACACCTCGAAACATCAACATTAACCACTAGATGTCGCCGTGGATTTTGTTTTTGGAAATATATTTTTTAGGCTATATGATAATACAATTTTAAGTAGTACCACCTGCATCGCCCACAAGATGTCACCAGCGTCACATAATGATAAAGCTGAATCGTGGACATGCTGTATTGTGGACACCTTATAAGCATATATATCAATTCATATATTATACAAAAATATGAATGACCATGTAGACTTTATTCATCTACCTGGTTAGATACAAGATTTCTTTGGTCCCAAATGCGTGTGTCTACCACTTGCAGAAAGGATGACCTCCAAGAGACCTAAGAGCACTGGAAACGGTGTGGGTAGTAAGGGGAAAGGTAAAGGTGGGTCCGCTGACGTTCAACTCTCATAACCTACATTTGACACATTATGAATGTATACATTGGAAAATGAGTCATGATTGGATTATTTCTGTTTTCTATATTGTAAATAAAAAGAACGATTATTTCAATGACATTGTTCGTAGACAAAAAGAAGGAATTTGACACATTATGGGTGTATGCAATGGCCAATGAGTCATAGTTTGATTGTCTCTGTTTTCTTTATTGTAGACAAAAAGAATGATGCTGATTCTCCTGCAGACTCAGGTAAGAATTTCAGAATTTGATTGACTGCTGAATATATGGACACCATTATCGACACCTTTATGTCAATACGACCTTCATAAAGAGACAACATAACTTATGCTGTAAACGTACGTGCAGAGTGCAATGTTCATAATACGTATTTGTTGGAGGCCTGAGTTAACAGTTTCTGACCTATACATTTAATAAAGATTGATAGTTTTGCGTAAGTACAGTATATGTATTATTATTCTTTTGATCAGCAGTTATTTAGCCTATGTTAACTAATTTGTTATCTCATTGATACTCAAATATGCATACGTTTGCCATGAATTTAGAAACTTCAAAGGCCTCTCCACTGCTGTAGAAATTGTGTGATCAGATACTGTTCCTCTGCTGATTCCCATGAAATTCAATAAACCATTAGCAACCCGAACTCTGCAGTCTGAAAAGGCCGACATTGGGTCGTAAACACAAAGGGTTGTGTGGGAACACTTTGGCTAAATACTAGAGCTCCTATCGCAGAATCCCTCTATAGCTTAGACTTGGCAGACTGACTCACCAGTGCAAAACCTCCCTCAAGTTATGGTTATCAGTTGTTAGTATGAGTAAGTATGGCTTATCACTTCATACTCGTATACTAGTGCGTGCCACAAAAAACAAACAGAGATCAGCTTTTGGCAAAGTGGCCTTCTGATTGAATAACGACCCTGTTATTTGATTGCCTGCATTTGTGTGAAAGTTCTGGCTACTGCACACGTCATTCATTCCAGCTGGCAATGGATACTTCTGGAAGCCGGAGGCCTAAGCCTATTTCGCTCTGAAGTGGTGATGTAATGGGCACGATATATACTCATCAGCGCTGTCTTTGAGCATTACAACCCTAGCCTTTACCTATGCATGCTTTTGATGTGAGCTTAGGTGTAATGTTGCATAGCCTGTGGACATACGCATGGATATAGGTATTTTTACTTACATCTTTTCATTGTCAGAGCAGCTTCAAAAATGTTCAGTGTCACCCACCCCTCAAAACATGCTGATGGTCATCGGAGTCCATTTTAAATCTCAACAAATGACTGAACTGAAGATATGGGCCTATCTTTATGCATCAGATTAGTTCACAAGCTCCCATGTAAGTGAAGGGAACTGTTTCAGCTGATCTGTCGTTCAGAAGAATAATGGGGTTGGTCTTGTGTTATGTAGGCAAAGAGTTTGTTTGATAAGTTGACTAGACTAATAACTTATTATATTCATAAAGAATGCATTTTACTTACAGACTATGGCTGATGACATCCAACAGAAAATAGTCTGATGTTTTCCCTCAACGATGAAAGAAATGTTATGAATGACTTCAGTCCTACACCTCAGGGGAAGGCGGAATTCACATTTGCCCTCTCAACAAGTGTCGCGAATGACATTGTTACTATAAATAACAATGCCATGCTCTCTCCACACATTTCTCTTTGAAATGAAGGGTGTGAGTTTCCACTACAATGATTTGGCATGGGCCCTTGTGGTCTGGATAAAACAGGTTGACACACCCAGTTGGGAAGTGGTTACTTAAGCTCTACTTTAGCATTCTCTTGGTCTCCTCCGCAACCTTGTGGAATAAGACTTTGAAGAGGCTGCAAGTGGGACGAGAACTGTAATTATATGAAGCCCTGTTTACTATCGGATGCAATGCCACTGTTTGGGTGTAAGGAGAGCTCGATAGTCCTGTTTACAAAAGGGCTCGCTGCTTTGCTCAGTGCTTATCATTCCCAGTGTTCACCCCCCCCCCCCCCCCCCCCCTAACAGAAACGCTTGATTATCGATTGCATTGACTGATATCGAGTTCATTTGAGTGATTCCCTGCAATTTCCTCCTGGACCATCGGGGGAGTCACACAGGAAATGGAGCCGATTTCCAATTCCGAACCTCTCAACCGACTCATCCTCTCATCCCCCCAACCCCCCACCCCCCCTCCGCCCGTCAGTCGACATCTTCCCCATGGTGCTGACCTCCGCCACCCAGGAGATGTTCGGATGCAGAGCCGACGAGGACGTGACCGGGGACAACCCCTACAAGCTGCTGAGGAAGGACGACATCCTGCAGGACATGAGGACGAGGGCAGCCGTGTCTGATTTCAGCCCCGCCAAGCAGCTGGTGACGGTAGGGCCGGGGCCCGCGTGTCATTGTCACACTCGGACGATGTTCACGACAACACGATGGCCCACAGACCACGTATGCTACGGGGGAGGGAGGGGCGGGCGGGGTGGTGAGGGGGGAAAAAGAGTTCCCAGAGCCCATGTCCTTTTGTTTTGTCATCCCTGGAAATGATTCACTCCCTATAAATGATTCCATGGTTATGTGCGGGTCCTACATTGCAACACCTTGCGATATTAACAAGCCGGGTACTGCAGACCCGGTCCTCCATCCTTGATAATGTATCCATTCTGAAAGAGAATGGATTCTTATTTGACATAAAATGACTTTCGTTTCGTAAGACCACACTATATAAAACGCGATGAGTCTTTTATATTTTCACAAGGTGCTCTTTTGGTCAGTGTTCTGTCTACTTGAATTGAACCGTACACTGTGTAATGGGTTATTGAAACGCCTGTGGACTTGTGGTTCTTCGTGTTGGTAGGACTACCCAGAGGAGGAGATCCTACTTGTTTATGACATCGACTTCATCCACGGACAGAGCTTCTACCTGGTCCTGACAGTGGAGACCAAGGACAAGATGTTAAGTGTGAGTTCCTGTACCATAACTAAAGGAAATTATAAAACAATACAGGTTTCCACAAACCTACCACAGTTAAGATTTCCCATCTGTTCTTGATTCCCCCCCCCCCCCACACACACACAAAAAAAACTGCTCTTGAGATTTAAGATGCAGCCAAGGCGGTTATTCAATTTATATGAAATACGCTCCGTAATCCCTCTCTCCTCTACGGATGTCTTCACATTGTTTATCGTTCTCCTGTGCTTCAGCTCCCGGCGTCTGAAGAGGGAGTGGCTGCGGAGGCCGTGCCGTCCGAGGTGTTCGTGCAGGAGAAGACCCCTGAGCCGCAGCCCTGGGTCTCCCTGGGCAGCGAGCAGGAGATCGAGGAGGAGTCTGTCACCGACTCCAGACCTAGGGTAACCCACGGAGACGAGACTCGACCGACAGATTATGATCACAACACATGCAGTACACTAATAATACTGCGCTGGAGGAATAGTAGAGGAAGTCACCGTCATGTCAACCCTCAGAAGGGAAATCGAGGGATGTTGAGCTTCAGGCAACGTCATTATTGCCCAACTAACTATTGCCCGTTTATATCCGCCCGACTGTCTTTCGTCCCCCGCAGTTGAAATATAAGATTTCGAGGGCGCGGAGGGAATTCGGGGCGCGCGTCTGCTTCTCGAGTCGCAACGCGGCGGACACCAAGGACGGCCACATGGAGTGTTCCTCGTACCAGGACCGGAGCTTCAGCCTCCGGCAGATGGAGAGACAGAGCGCTGTGCAGGCCATCCCTGCCCTCCACAGCTCCAGCACGCAAACAATATGGTATCGTTCCGCATATACCGAAGGCCGCATGTGGTGTTTGAAATGCGTGTTTGAAAATGGTGCTGTACAGCGCTTTGGTGCAACTCTTGGTGCTTATAAATGTGCTATAGAACTCCAACTTGACTTGAGTTGAACTACCAAATACCTCAGACAAAAAATAAACAACGTGGTATTAATAATAAGGTTTTTTTCCCGTGATTTGTCCACTCGGCAGGAGATATCCAAAGAATATGTGCACCCAGTATGAACCGAGAGAGTTCAGCGAGGAGGAGAAGGAGAACTGCCTTCAGTCGGAGAGTCTGAAGAATTTCGTCAACTCGGTCGCCTGGAGGTGAGGGAACGTTTCAGTGATGGATGGAGTCTCAAACTCGAGGGGATTATTTTTTTTACTAATAATGCGAGGGGAGGGGCTGTCCACACCTGTCATTACAGGGGCCTCAAGACACCTTATCTATTACCCGTCATCCATGACAAAGTCCTCAGTCTCGGCGAGATTTGCCGTCCAGCACAAAGCTACCCCGCGCGACGCGGAGAGTCGTCCGTTTTCCGCTCAGCGCCGAGGCGTCTGAGGTGAAACGGAAAATACGGCTCCTCTCCCCCCCGCAGGTTCGAGACGGCCCTCCAGCAGAACGAGATCATGGACGTGTTCCTCGACGACTGGAAGGCCCTGAAAGAGGACGACGGCGGCTACGGGGGCAAGGCCGACACCCACCTGAAGGAATACCAGTCCTTCACAGACCTGCACTTCAGCAAAGAGAAGACCATCAGCGACATCAACTGGCATCCCACCATCAACGGTGAGGCCGCGGTAATGACACATCGCCGTGAGCAACGGCCTACACGACCGACCCACCATGCTGGTCATATATGTATGATATACGATATCACGATATCATATGATATCATATGATATCACGATATCATATGATATCATATGCTATGTCGGTGTAATCGTCTTCAAGTCTTTTATTGTCAGGTACACAGACCAATACGTCTTGTCGGTGTCACAGCAACTTGTACTAGGTCGTAAGTGTGTGTTTTGGTGGGGGGGGTTTTCCAGCTAGTTGTGACAGTGATATGTATTTGATTGTGGCAGGGGTGATCGCCGTGTCTGTGATAGAGAGGCTGTCCTTCGAAGACAGGATCAATGCCTCCACTAAGCTGCTGCTAAATCCCTCTCTCATTCTGTTCTGGAGCTTCTCTGATCCCATCAATCCTCAGGTACGTGTGAAGACTCTCCTTTCATGTCGTTCTCTTCTCTCTCTCTCTCTCACTCTCTCTCTGTCCCTCTCTCTCACTCTTTCTCTCTTTCTCTCTGTCTCTCTCTCTCTCTCTCTCTCTCTCTCAGATCTCTCTTAAATCCTCACCGACAGGTAACAAGTTTCTTCTATCTCCCAAGAAGAAATAGCTTTAAGGGGGTGCTTGGACTTGTCAATCTGAGATATTGTTTGTTTTAGCAAAATGCAGGGGTCATTCGTAGATTTCCTTTTAGCTTTCAAGCAAACTTTTACATACCTTAACCAAACCATAACTTTTATGTACTCAAATGTACCCATAGAAGATTTGATTTCTTACCGTGTACAATGGTCTCCAGACTGTTGGTTTGATTGGCTGGTTATAGGCACAGGGAAACATGTTTATCATTATGTCCATTAAGGATTAAACTGCTGTAGCTCATTCACATCTAAGAAATACACATTAATGAACAAACATGAACATTTATTTCTACTATAAGAATGTCAATCCATCCACAAGTCTATTGTATGCTTAGCGAAGTAGAATCATATGCTTGTGGATCAGGAGATTAAAACCGCTGATCCTTGCGTTCAATGACTTGGATACATAAATACATTTGATGGCAAAGGCCCAGCACTTGAAAGTCTGCTGTGGTTTGAAATGTACGGCCTCGGCCTGATGTGGCTCTCTCTGTGGTTTGCAGTTGCTCCTGGAGTGCCCGGACGACGTCTTCTCCTTTGAGTTCTGCCCCTCCGATCCAAATATTATCGTTGGCGGCTGCATGAACGGCCAGGTGCTCCCCGCTTCCTCCATCTCACGGCCGCTGACTCTCTCTCTCTCTCTCTCTCTCTCTCCCTCCCTCACCCTCCCTCACCCTTCTCCCTCCCTCACCCTCCCTCACCCTTCTCCCTCCCTCACCCTCCCTCACCCTTCTCCCTCCCTCCTTCACCCTCCCTCCCTCACCCTCCCTCACCCTCCCTCACCCTTCTCCCTCCCTCACCCTCCCTCACCCTTCTCCCTCCCTCACCCTCCCTCACCCTTCTCCCTCCCTCCCTCACCCTCCCTCACCCTCCCTCACCCTTCTCCCTCCCTCACCCTCCCTCACCCTCCCTCACCCTTCTCCCTCCCTCCCTCACCCTCCCTCACCCTTCTCCCTCCCTCACCCTCCCTCACCCTCCCTCACCCTTCTCCCTCCCTCCCTCCCCGTCTCTCTTTTGGTGCCCTCTAACCGTCAGCGCCAAAGACTTTTCTTATGAGATTCCAGACTATTATATAACCACCTCAGCGGTGGATTTCCTTTCCCATGTCCTTCTGGGCTGCTACGCTGCTTTCATTTCAAGGGAATCCGATAAGAAATAACAAATATCGCTTACAGAATGGGCCATATTCCGCTCTTGTTATTTTTAGCCTTTCTGCCGCTCTTGTCCATTGTTTTCCCTTCGGGGCCTCTTTCTATGGGAAGGTGGATTGACTGAGAGGAGGAGGGGAGAAGGAGAGGAGTGGTGAGAAGGAGAGGGTGGGAGGGGGGGAAAGGAGAGGAGGGGAGGGGGGAGAAGGAGGGGAGGGGGTGAAGGAGAGGGTGGGAGGGGGTAAAAGGAGAAGGAGAGGAGGGGAGGGGGTAAAAGGAGAAGGAGATGGGGGAGAAGGAGAGGAGGGGAGGGGGCAGAAGGAGAAGGAGCTGGGGGGGAAGGACAGGGGGGAGAAGGAGAAGGAGATAGGGGAAAAGGAGAGGAGGGGAGGGGGTAGAAGGAGAGGAGGGGAGGGGGTAAAAGGAGAAGGAGATGGGGGAGAAGGAGAGGAGGGGAGGGGGCAGAAGGAGAAGGAGATGGGGGAGAAGGAGAGGAGGGGAGGGGGCAGAAGGAGAAGGAGATGAGGGGGTAAAAGGAGAAGGAGTGGAGGGGTGAAGGGGAAAGGGGGAGGCGAGTGTGTCAGGAGGTGCTGAACTGTGAGCAGCAGGTGTTTGCTTCTCAAGTCAACTGATTTGCCGTCTTGTCCCGTCAGGTGGTGCTCTGGGACATATCGGCCCATGTCGAGCGACTACAGGGGACTCGCTCCAGCGGTGGAAAGAACATGGCCGCAAACGCCAACGCCTTTGTAAGTCGCCACCGCCTTGGTGTCGCACGCCGTCCCAATGACTCACGACCCAGAGATGTGCCAACTGCTATTCTGACTTGATGACAGCACGTACGACATTTGACAGGTCCTCGTCATTTCACCCGCAGCCGTGTCATAATGGGGCCCCCAGCGTCTGCCAAACGGACGCTTTAACGCTGCGTGTCCTTTCTTGTGAGGCTTTTCCACAACTAAATCACCTACCGCGAAGTACCGTTATGATTGCGTTCGATCGAAGCGTTCTGGGGTGGGATCGAAAGCCGCCGCAGGTTCCAGAGAGGCCGTCCTTCCCCCAAGGTGAAGGGTGACGGGACCAAACGACGATGATACGTTGGCCTTGCCGGGGCTCGTGCTCATCCACAGCCTTTCGTTAAAGGGGAATGCAGCTAAGTTCTGCTTGAAGCACCGCCGCAGCTGCCGGAGCCGGACCCACAAACCTCAGCTCCAGCCCTGCCAGGCCGGCGCGGCCCGGTGCGCTGCGTCTCCTCGTCCGATACGCTGGAACCCCTCGCGCTCGACCGAGTCGGTCCTCCGTCACCTTGCGGCGCCCCTTCATTCCCCTGACCTGACCCCCCCCTTCATGGAAACCAGACGCGTTTCTCTCTCTCTGTCTCTCTCTCTCTCTCTCTGTCTCTCTCTCTCTCTCTCTCTCTCTCTCTCTCTGTCTCTCTCTCTATCTCTCTCCCTGTCTCTCTCTCTCCCTGTCTCTCTCTCTCTCTCTCTCTGTCTCTCTCTCTGTCTCTCTCTCTCTCTCTCCCTGTCTCTCCCTGTCTCTCTCTCTCTCTCTCTCTCTCTCTCTCTCTGTGTCTCTCTCTGTGTCTCTCTCTCTCTCTCTCGTACAGTCACGCCCGCTCCAGCTTCCCTTCACAATACCGTGGCACCTTGGCTAGCAGCAGCACTCCCTCACCCCTCTCTTCTCCCCTCCTCCTCCCCCTCCCTGTTGACTCTCCAACCCCCCTCCACCCCCCACCCCCAGAGTCAACAACACTCGCCAGCTGTTACACAAACCCACAGTGGTCCTGATTGGCTGCCTGGGCCCATAGCACACACACACCAGATTACGGCACCCCCTTTATATGTTTGCACCACAAACAGGGGCGGTTTTATCTGCTGAAAGCCAATTATTTCAATGCGGCGGGGCCCTGAAAGGTGTGCTTAGCTAGCGCCTGTTTTCTGCCCCGTCAGATAAAACGGGGGGATACAAATGAGAAGGTCTTAAATAGAAGTTCTGCTCACGCGTTTTTGAACAAATCAAACACAGACTTGCCACATGGCCCAGCGTTAACATATCCTACATACACAGCAGGATACAGTAACATTGTGCTTAGTCCCGAATTTTTGTGAATAAGCCCCATGATCTTAGGCTGTGATGAGAAACAGAAACCACGACTAACCACGGCCAAAGTGCCAACTAAAAGCACCCGTCCGCACTTAGGTGTCCACTGAGCCGTAACCCAAAGCTTCTGTCGAAAAAAAGTTTGAATTTACCCCCTCTTCCCCCCTCCCCCCAAAACCAGCACAACCCAGCGTTTGAATGGATCACTTCACGTCGACCCTTTAACTCTGTGTCACCGATAAGCGGTGCTACGGGGACAAATAGGGTCTGGTCGCCGTGAGGTGCTGGTGTGGGGGGGGGGGGGGGGGGGGGGAGGGGAGGGGCAGCCCATGGCGTAATCCCTTTTGTGTTTCGGGCTCCCGGCAGGCCTTTGAAGACAAGCGAGCGGAGGAGACTCCCGTGGTGCGCTACTGTGCCGTGTCAGCCATCGAGAGCGGCCACAAAGCGCCAATTACAGATGTCCAATGGCTGCCGGAGAACTTTGAGGTAGGCGGGGGGGGGGGGGGGGTGCAAAAAAAACACAACGCCCGTGGATGTGATACTGTCCAGGAGGATGATTTCACAGTTGATCTAGTTATTTAAGCAATGTACAGAATGTATAACCATGGCATTCACAGCCACAACCTGTCATAAGGCATGTATAGAGTTTTTTTTTTTTTTGCCCTACATTAGAAGTCCTTTGTGCCAGGCAGTCTACAATCTCCCTGGAGTTGTCGTGATTCTCTCCCCAATCTGGGCTCTGTGTCTTATCAGATCTTGAGCAAACACCCGAGGTTACGTATCTGACATACCGGAGAGAACTCGATACACAGCCCATGCTTTTAGGCCTTCACACCCAATTTACAGGCTGATGTTCAAACACTCCAGTTAAAAAAAAGGGTTAGGCCTCTTATCGCGCTAATGATTTTGGAAGGGGGGGGGGGGGGGGGGGATGGGAAATTCTGCGATAACGACGGGACGAGATTCAAATCGAATGCGACTGAAGCATTTTGGATGTGCGGCTTGATTTAGCAAGCCGAGGCAGAGGGAGAAGGGGAGCCATCATCGCTGGAGATGAAAGGGGATTATTTGAGAGGGGGGGGGTCAAGGGTGAATGTCACCGTGGGCTTTTAGGCATATTACCATGTCTCCATGACGGGGCCCTGTCTGCGCTCCCGAGCAGCGGAACGTTCCGGAATTTGGCCGAAAACACTGAGTGACACCCCTGAGTGACTTGTCACGGTCCCTCTCTACGCGATACTCTATCCTGTAATAGCGGTGACACTGCCATGCCCTTCAAAACGGTGGGCTTCGAGGCTTCATTAATAACACAGAGTCGCTTCACCAGAGACGGCCCGTCAATCAACCAGGGATCCCTAGGGAGCCCAATAAATTCCCCTCAGTGTTGCTCACCATTACAAGGAATAGAACAGCCTGGTCTTGCCACTTTGCTGATTTCTCTCTCTCTCTCTGTGTCATAGGTCACCAGGCTTGGGGTTCCGGTGGAGAACAAGAGTCAGATTTGTGTTCAGGTCATCACCTGCGCCCCTGACTGGTACGACTTGGTTGGGCATCTACAAACGGATTGTATTTATCTAGAATGATCTAGGTCTGTCCAACAGCTCCACTATTAAAGAGGATCTTTCTCTTTCTTTCTGTCTCTTTCTCTTTGTGTGTCTCTCTATCTCTTTGTCTTTCTCTATGTCTCTCTGTATTTCTCTGCCTCTTTCTCTGCCTCTCTCTCTCTCTCTCTCTGTCGGTGTCTCTCTCTCCTGGATCAGCTGTGTGATGTTCTGGGACATCCGGACCCCGAGGATGGCCACTCAGCCCATGACAGACCGGAGGCAGAAGGCGGAGGAGAAACCTCTGGAGAACCCCCACGGCGTTCCCAACACCTTCAAGCACCTGGACCTGACCTGGAAGCCGCTCGTCAGGGTACCGCAGGCGGCGCCTTTCCCCCCCAAAAAGCTCCACGGCTGCCAATGCTTGACTGTTGTCTGTTGCCCGACCAATGTTCTGTTTCCATCTCGTGTCAGGTCGCCCTGCCAAAGATTGATACCAGCGGGGAGTACAGCCCTTTGAAATTCAGCCTGCAAGACAACACCTGCGACAGCCATACTGGTAGCAACGCAGGTGAGTATTCCTCCCTCTCCCCTCCCTCCCTCCCTCTCTCTCTCTGTCTCTCTCTTTATCTTCTTTGTACTCCCTTTCTCCTTCAGGCAGAGATGCAGGTCAGCTTCGCTCCCATGTTTATTTATCTTCCTGTCACTCTCTCTGCATTGTTGCCCCCCGCCCCCCCCCCTCTCCTCTCTTCAGTCCTCGAAGCAACGCAGGCGAAGGGGAATGCTAAACTGTTGCGCAGACCAGCCGGTTACAGAGCCGCGGAACATCTGTTCTCAAATCACTCATCATAGTCAGGTCAAACACTCTGGAAATAGATGATACAGATGGAAGGAGATAGCCCCGGATGGATCAAAGACACCTGTGTGTGTGTGTGTGTGTGTGTGAGGGAGGTTGTCTGTGTGGGTTTGTGCGTGCGTGCGCGTGCGTCTCCGATTCTCCAGGGGATCAGTGAGTACCGTGATCAGCGGGCCGTAGCCTCTCTCCCTCTCCCCTCGCCTCTCCAGTTTCATACTGTTTTATTAAGCGATACCTCGCCAGACAAGGCAGCGTTAGTCTTGTTGACTGTCAGCTCTTTGCAATATGCTGCTCAGGCCCTGGAGCCAAAAGATGTTCCCCCAGTCTCGCCCGGTCAGGAAGAAACCTGCCTTTGTCTGGCCTAAGGTCTCGCTTCTATAAACACAGCTAGGGCCACGGTTATGACATTTGTACACGTGCTCAACCAAGAAACGTGCTGCCTTTTTCTTTTCCGGGCATCACCTGGACTTTGTCACGTTGGCACAGTAGCGAGGTGCCTCGCGTTTCCCGAGGCGTGAGCGAGGTGACTGAAGGTGGATCGAGGCAGGGCACTGCACAGCCAGGTGTCTTCTGATCTTCCCTTCCTCGGTTGGAACGTCTGACCTGTCTATCCTTTATGGAAGGAAACAGTCCGGTCTCCGCCTACGGTGCGACTGCAGTCAGCTGAGTGGAGAGAGAGTAACAAGCGATTAGAAACAGGACTCAAGAATAATGAAAAGCGCAAACGCATGGCTCTGGTCTCCTGCTGAAAAGTCTTTCTGAGGCCCTGAAGGTCAGAGAGCTCATTTGTATAGTGAACACAGACATTCAACACAACAGCTGGTATGCAGAAGATTGAATCCTGATGAATCCGGAATCCGGATGAATCCTGCTGATGAATCAAACGCCAGCCCTTGTGTAAGACACCATCTCGCACCAAGAAGGCCCTGGGTTCAGTTCCCGCTTGCGGCCTGTAGGTGGGCTATGTTCCGGGCCTTTCCGCATGGAGTTTGTATGTCCTCCCCTGTACTGAGGAGAACGCAGTTATCGTAAATAGAAGACACGCTTACTAGACTGAAATACAACCATCCAAATCAATCGATATAGGAATCAGAAGATAACGGATAATGGATCTTAACATATAAAATGTTAGTTGGGTAATGGATCTACTTGTTAGGATTAACAGATGCCAGTGGTAAATCCTTCAATGTCTCCTGTTCAGTGCAGTCCATCCCCGTGTTCTGAGGCGAAATGGTTGATACCATTAACGGGGCTGAAACTATTTTCATTTGTTTTCTGTTGTTGATTGAATGCACAGTGTCTGTCATCAAAGCCAACATGGAGTCTTGACCATATTTCATCAGTCATCCTGTAATGAGATCTGGTGGTCCTCGGACAGATAATCTAATGGATTTAAGGATCTGGAATCAGCCTGGTGATAAGGGGGTGTGAACAATGCTGTCTCACACTGTCCCTTCAGACAGTGGGGCTTTTGTGACTGGTAAAGGCCACTCTGCTCCTCCTCTCCTCTCTCCCCCTCTCTCTCCCTCTCCCCCTCTCTCTCTCTCTCCTCTCTCCCCCCTCTCTCTCTCTCTCTCTCTCTCTCTCCCTCTCCCTCTCTCTCTCTCCCTCTCTCCCTCTCTCTCCCCCTCTCTTCTCCTCCTCACCCTCTCCTGTTGATAGCGAGAAGAGAATTGGCAGGGCCTCACCCCTGGCGAGCTGTGCGGGCGCCATAAACACTCCGGATCATTCCGCCATTAAGATAAAGAAGCGGCAGTGGCGAAGACACCCAGGCGTCTGCCAAGCGCGCTTATCAGCTTTCCACGTTCGCCTCCCCCGACGGCTCGCCCCCTCGTCAATCAAGACACCCCGTCTCGATCTCGGCATTCGCTCATATCAGCGCGTGCTCTGTATCTGTTGAGAAATAACGCCCTGCAAATTTGTACTTTTCTGGGAAGCCAGAAAAGCTGTCTGACAGTGTGGCGTTTCCTTGTCTCCCCCCTCCCGCCATAGATATATATAAAGTCTAGATGTCTTACGGCGGAGTCTAGAACGTCCGCACATGGCGGCCATCTTGCTACAGTCAACTCGCTCACCCATAACATAGTGTTGGTGCTACATGTACTTTTTAAATGACCATAACTTGCTCAATTTTGAAACGGTTTGGTTTTTTATCAACGTCAGAGATGTCGTCATGTCGTTATATATATATATATCTATGCCTCCCGCCTCGCAACAGACAGGGCCCCGCCTGCAGACCGAGAGGTCGGAGGCGAACCCAGAGTACGCCCTGCTCCGAGTGCCCTCCGCCAAACACGTCAAACCCCTGGAGGACGTGGTCTCCAAGTTCTACGTCGGAACCGAGGTACGTTCCCACCTCCTAGCGAGGACGGTCCCGTGTCCCTGTCTACGTCGTGCATTGTTTCTGACGCTCACAGTTCCGTGTGACGTGTGTTCCCCCCCCCCCCCCCCCCCCCGCGCGCAGGACGGCGAACTCATCTACACAGATTGGAAACTGGAGAAGGACCACGACTCGGGAAGGCTGTTCAGTAAGACATCGACGAGGCTATTTCTAAACGACGGTGTCGTGTCTTTCTCCGGACATCGGCCGTCTTGAGACGAACCGTGACTAGCATTATAACGTCACGTGTTATAACAATGCATGTGTTCGTAAGGTACCATCACCATACCACAATGTAACGTATAAATGCAGTCCATAAGCCCTAGATGGGCAGATAGATGTGCGTTTAAAGACTACATTATGAGAGAGCAGCACCTTCCCTATCATTTCCCCCCAAGTCC